>NW_024034371.1:0-5877 GCF_002237135.1 Teleopsis dalmanni | reverse complement strand
GTTAGAGCGGATATCTCGAACGAGACCGAAAGACGTTTCAGTAATGATTTATTCTGTAATGCAATCTGCCAGGCACTTAACTTCATCAGAGTGCACATTTACAGACTTCATTGACAGTTTTGTGATTTATGTGTACTCATTCTCCCAGACAGCAGAAGTACGCACAAAAATTTCCTACTTTAGGCTCGCAATGAGTAATACTTTCTTAATTAATTTGTCAGCAAATGATCAATGAGAATTTTTGAAATTTTTGTTGAAATCACATTAATGAATATGTTATCTGTATATTTCTAAATAAATAATTACCTTTTAAAAATTGAGAAAATTCAGACAACAGCCTACATATAAAATGAAACACCAGAACAACGTGGTGCGCATATTGTGGCAACTCATTTTAGAATTTATTAATTAAATCGCAAACTGAAGTTGCGAAGTTTACGTTTAACTATTTTTATGTAATTTAATATTTATTTGTCAATCTGTTAAATAAGCATTTATAATTTTTATAAATCATTGCTTAGAGTTGACAAATGTTAAAATGCGTAGAAATTTCATTTAAAATTGTGTAGCAGTCAAGAATCGTCATGTATGTAAATTGGAGTGAAGTCAAGAACTTTGAAATAGCTTGACTGTCTGATAGTACGATATATATTGCAATTAAATATTATCCACTTCCAGATAAGCTATAGTTTCCCTAATAGCAATCAACTTCGCATGGAAACATTGCAATAATGACAAAGTCTAGATTTATTAAGTCCTTCTGATACAACTTCCTACACCACTACCTATTTTAGAACGTTTATTATAAATGGATGGATCCTCTCCTAGTGAAGAACCTCCCGATAGCTAAAATTGGGAGAATGGGAGAGATGTGGTCAACATTTTTTAGAGCAGGACTGAAAAGATTAAGAATACAGCCGTGGGCATAGTCATTATCCTTTCAAAAATAGAAATGTACAATTATATCCATGAGAAAAACATATGGTTTGCAAGAGCCAACACATTTAACTTGCGCATGGAATATTAAGATAACGAACTGTACACTAACGAATCTACATTTATCTTTCAGAAATATTAATAATCTGTAGTCTATATAGTCAAAATATCAATTCAAATCAAATATATTTTTAAAAGCTAATTTAAAAAGTTGTGTATTATCTAACATTGTACAATTAACCCGATCATTAATATATAAAAAACATTAAAGAGATAATTTTGAGAGGTATCAAAAAAAAAAAAAAAACACGTAGCATACTTAGTTATACTCAGTTAGTATAAGAATTTACTAATCAATCAGTTTTTCAAAAATAAATTCAACTCTAAATTTAATGAAGATTTACTTATTAAAAAAAATTTGGTGCACTTAGAAAACTTGATGGGTACTAATGAGTGGTTTTTAACGCCAAACAGTAAAAAATATTAGTAATATTACTAAATACAGGATAAGACAGAATAAAAAAATATATTTACATTAAAATATTTTTTAATTTTTGTTCTATGGACTTAAAAGTGTGTATGCATGAATATATCAAGTTAGCCAGTTTATTGGTACTTGTTGAAGTAAACTACAGCAGATTTGCATTAAAAATTCGCTTTTGATGATTATTTTTCTCAGTTAAAACAAATCGTCTGATTATCTGAGTGAATAAAAATAAATATAAAAAGAAATATTACACTATAGATGAAGATGCTATTCATCTTTAAACACATATGTAAAGATAATCGAATATCTAACTTTACTCTCCCCAATAAAATAATTGTGCAATATAAAGTTTCATTACTATTGATGTTAAAAGTTTGATGAATAAGGAAATCAATAAGATGAGAAATCAATAGATCTGTAACTAACATACATATAGTTTCCAAGTTCCCGTTGTACTTTGACGGGAGCACTGAACAATACTTGATTATTGATTCCACATTCATCATGTGAATCTAGTGAACCTGACAGGATTAAATAGTATTTTTCTACGTTAGCTCCTGTAATGATGATATTGACAATCTTTACTTGAAATAATTTTTATTTAACAAAGGCCAACAAACTTGAAAGTTATAGTTAGGAATCATAGTCGATTTGCTGGGTAGTATGAGAATAGCAACAGTCCTTTATTATACTTTTCTTTATTAAACAATTTTTTTTAAACAATTTTCTGGATATGGCATATGTAGAAAATCAACAACTGTTGTTAACATGTTTTCTTATATTTTAACAAGAATATTTAAAAAATAACGTTAGCTTAAAGATACATTTGAGAGATATCTGACGCAATATTTTAGTAGTAATCATACCAAATCCAGGCGATTTCTTTAGTTTAAGTTCAGAATTAATGATTTCAATAATTGTTAACTCAGAGACGTGGGGAATTTCATTGCATATTAGTTGGAACGGAGGATCTGTGGAATCAAAATGAAGGCTATTGCTATTTTCTATTGTAAAAACGTTGGCCAAGTATTTACAAAATGTATTAGATATGTTAAGATATTTTCAATCCAATATATATACATATATATATATATATATTATATAATTTATATATATAAATTAATATATTATAATATATATATTTAAAATATATATATTTTGAATAATTTTTTATGTTAAAATAAGTCGATACTATCATTTCATATAAGATTACGATATCTCTGACAATCACACCTAATAATATTGCAGAAGAAACTATTTTTCTCACAGTGCGCCAATTTCTTTCCATTCCCTCTCACACTCATATTGTTTATTTTTCGAAGTTATTACATCTTGAGCCCAGATAGGCAATCCAATAAAAATTATTAATAAACATTTAAGCTCTTGTAATTTCAATTAATTTCAATAAAACACGATTCAACACTTGCTCAGCACTTGCGCAGGTGCGCGCTTGTGAAATTTAACACGCGATATTTTACGATAGCACTGCTCTATCGATGAAGATTGTGCAGCCCCCCGCTGTAACTAATGATCGATAAACAATATTTACGCTTATGAATCTTTATGCAAAAAGGCAAAAATAATACCGACGTACTTTGAAGCAGATAACATGCAAACTAGCTGAAAAGCTTAGTTTGGTGTACTAAGGCCGGTTGAGTAGGCCGGTGAAAGATGGAAGATGGTAAATATGCCATAAAACCATACGAAGAGACATTTTTGTAATTATAAGTCATAAAGTTTTAAAAATGGGTGTTAATTAAGTGTCAGCGCCAAATTAAGTTGTAACTTAAAATTCTATAAATTTTAGTTTATTTTAAGCAATGCATTTTTCACAATCACTTATGGTTCGAGTTCGGTATCAATGGTACGAGTAAAAATAATTTTTGAAGCGCATGGGCATGACTCATGAATTAAACTGGGACTCCAAGCTGAGTTTGTTTTTCTACTTCTTATTTCGGATTTCTTTACTTTACCATATTTTGTTATAAAGTTATTTAAATGTTGGTTTTATAAGGTTTGAGCATTTTATAGTCAACAAGTTATCACTTTTAATCGTCTCCGTTTCAATTTGGTTTGATCAGTGGCGCCCAGTAACCAATAATACCAATAATACAGCTATAATACCGTACATCAAGTAGCTATTGAGCTATATTGTTGTGTGTTTCGTAAACGAACAATGTATACAGGGTGTTTTTATTAGCTTTTCTTACTTGATTTTTCAATTTGTAGGCAGTTGAATTTGCTTAGCATCGCATTTCTTTATGTGCCACTCTGTGGCAAGTTGCGTGTCATTCATTTTCGGCACCATGCAAAATTTGATATTTTATGGTTTGTTTATCTGAACTCGTTGATTGGGCCATTTTAATCCTATGGCATTTAAAGCTGGTATTTAACATTTTAACAGCGATTAAAAATGCATAAAATTATTTAAGTGCTTCAATTCGATTTTAATTTTTAATTTATTCGATTTTAGTTAATCTGGAGTTTGATTGGTGGCGTCATATTGACTAAATGTAGCAGATTGTTTGGTTGAGTCACGCTCATTTGCATATTATTAAGCCAAGTTTCAACTTTAGGATTTCTCATTGGTGTTATGTTAAGTTTTATTATTTTATGATATTCTCTGTTTACTTTGAGCCGCTTAAATCGAATATGCAAGACTTACAGCACCAGATAAGATAATATCACAACAGCTCAACAGAACAAAATATACAATTAAGTATCTAAAGATTTTATATATGAACTTATAACCTTAACTGAAATGGTAGTATTTAAGCAATTCATGTACGATTTCGTTCAAAATTTAGTTTGCTAATATAACATTTCAGAGAAGAATATAAAAAATTGTCGACTTTTTCATTAAAATAATTGAGTCATATATCGAAAATGTTACACTACTGAATTGCTATACTAAATTAAATTCACATAAATTACGAAATAAACCTATTCAATTTAATCTCGCATAAAAACAGTGCTCAACTTAGATTTAATACGTTATATAATATTAACAATAAAATAACACCAAAAAAAGTTTAATCTGGTATTTAACAAACCCTCCTATAACAGTAAACAAACCCTCCTAGTTTACCCCTACTATTTTTATTTTCCGTTTACTACCCATATATGGGTGTACCATATACCATGTACCATATGTACTTTCTTACTTAATAGTGTTTATAATTGAAGTATATTATTAGAAATAAATTCCAAACTAACACATTGCCGAGATATCAAATACAGTCTTAGAGTGCCAACAAATAATCATTATAATATCACCTTGAAGTCAAAAGGTGATATGGTTCTTAGTTACATGACAACATAAAAAGGTGTATATTTGATGGAACTGATAAATTATGATACTTTGCTGAAATTAAAGTTATTAAGATTTACTCAGTATATATTTATAATGATTTCACATTGTTTATAGTTAAATATAATGTTAATCAAATATTGATTCTAAGTTATAAGCCTCATTAAATCCTTTTAAATTAAGCCCTCAATTAAATCCAGTTCATAGGTGGTCAATTTAGCAGAGAGGATATAGGAATGATTTAAATTCTTTTTTCAGACTAAAGCTTAAAATGTATTTTTATTTCTCCCAAATGTTCTCCGATTTCTCAAAAAGAGCCCGAAGTGAATATGAATGGGATTCAAGTACAATGGATCTTTATGATCTCAGTGTTGTGCAACTTTTTATAAAACATTCTTACAATTATGTTTTAGTGTTGTAAAGTGTTTAAGCCCTCCGTCTACCGGAAAACGAGGTGAATTTAAACAATTAATTAATTTAAATGACTTTATGAAAACCGTGGTAATGCATCAATAAGTTTTAACCCCGACTAAGTCTATACCTAGAAACTGTTTCTGAATTACAAGATTAAAGACCATTCACTTTTACTAGTGAAGACTCACATACTCGAACGGTTAGAATAACAATATAAGCATCTAGTTCTATTGATGGAACTACAATAAAAACAATGATATAAAACAAAAAAAAACGTAAGGACTTATATCAATAATATTATGTCATAAAGAATATTGAATATGATCTGTTATTATAACAAAATGATAATAACTTCCTCGAAATTTACTGTGAATAAGGTTATTGAAGAATTTTAGTTACTTCTCTTAGACTTCTGTAAATTGTCTTCGGTTCAAAAAATTTGGTATTTTTATGGAAAAATAGCATCCTCCTCCCTTTGTTGCCTTCTTGGTGTTTGCAATGTGTTATTTATTTGAGCAATTTTTCAATAATATTTTACGAATGCATTTCAATGCGGTTTTATCTGGAATAGATTTTGCATTTGCCACAAATGAAATATGATCTTGCAGCAGCTACCGGTCTTCAGACGCTTATTGGTGTGCAAGTTGGTAAATTACAGTATTTTACCACTCATTTTGCAGTAGATTTGATCACATCTTGCGAGTTGTACGAGCGTTGCCAGCTCGCAAAT
>NW_024034370.1:0-5878 GCF_002237135.1 Teleopsis dalmanni | reverse complement strand
AATTACATCTGTGACTGTGTCAATTCGAAGATCTCTATTAATATTTGCGTTTTTTATATACCAGGGGGCACCGACTATTTGCAGGAGGATTTTTGATTGAGTTCTTTGAAGTTTTTCAATGTTTGATGGAGAGCAGAGTTCAATTCCGTAGGTCCATATGGGTTTCATCATTGTATTGTAAAGTAGCACTTTATAGGTGAGATTAAGTTTAGAATTTTTATTTATTAGCCAGTTTAGTTCTTGTTGTTTGAGTTTAATTTGGGTTACTTTGGTTTCTATATGCTTTTTCCACGTAAGCCTTCGGTCAAGGTGCATTCCTAAGTATTTGGTGTCATTGCATTGTGGTATTACTTTTCCATTAATACGAAGGGCAGGGCAGGTATCTCGTCGTAGAGTGAAGGTTATGTGTACACTTTTCGATTCGTTAACTTTTATTTTCCAGAGATCGAGCCATTTTTGCAGTTTGTTGAGGTGGTCTTGAACTGATTTTGTGGCTGTGAATGGGTCGTCACTATGGCTGAGAATGGCAGTGTCATCCGCAAATGTTGATGTTGTTATACAGTCACTGGTTGGCATGTCTGCTGTGAAAATCAGGTACAGCAAGGGGCCCAGAACACTACCTTGGGGTACACCGGCCATAATGGGGAAGGCATTGGAGACAAAAGAATTTTGTTTTATAACAAATCTTCTATTTGAGAGGTAGTTTTTGATAACTGAGGATATATTGTATGGTAAATGTTTCTCAAGTTTCCAAAACCATCCTTCGTGCCAAACTTTGTCAAAGGCTTGGGTTATGTCTAGAAAGACACCTGAACAATACTGCCTCTTCTCAAACATGTCCTTAATTACTCGAACTATGCGGTGTTCTTGTTCTATTGTGTAGTGTTTTTTTCTAAATCCAAATTGGTGGTTAGGTATTATTCTTTTCTTATTTATATATGGCATCAGTTGTTTTATAAAAAGTTTTTCAAATTATTTTGAGAGAATTGGAATTAGACTTATGGGTCGATATGAGGTGACTTGAGCGGGGTCCTTTCCGGGCTTGGGTATCACCATGATTTTGGATAGCTTCCAGTCGTTTGGAAAACATGCAGTCCTTAAAATAGCGTTATAAATAAAAAGTAGTTGGTCTTCGGCGATTTGTGGGATCTCTTTCAGCATTTTCGCAGTAATTAGGTCATAGCATGGGGCTTTTTTGGTATTTAAATTTTTGATTTCGCTTTCTAGTAGTTTTTTACTGAAGCAAATTGTCATATTGTCGTTTCGTGTGGAGTAAGGCAGAGAGTCAAGTTTTGTTAAACTAGAGATTGGGGTAAATACATATTTAAGGTGATTTGCAAAAGCAGCACCATTTCCTCATCGCTTTTAGCCCAGTTTCCATCTGTAAGTCGGAGGGGTGCTCTGTGTATAACGGGCTTTTTCTTGAGTTTAGTGGCTTTCCAAAGAGAGTAGTTTGTTGTTTGCGTTGAAGACAACTGTGAAATAAAATGTTCGTATTCTATGCGATTTTTTTTTGAGTAATCTTTGAAGTGCTTTCGTCAGATTTTTGAGTTGTTTTTTAATTCGGGGGGATCGTTGTTGTTGCCATTGGCGTCGTACTTGTCGTTTTTCCTGTATAAGGGTTGCAATTTCGTTCGATGTATTGTAGTTTATAGGTTTGTGGGGTATTGGAAGTGGGGTTGATATTCGAGCGGCTTGTTGAAGTAAAGCTGTGAAGTCCTGGACTACCTTGTCAATTTCAATATTTGATTTTAGGGAAGTGTCGGTGTTTATATGTGAGCTAACATATTTTTTAAATTTTAGCCAATTTGTGTGTTGGTTTGTGAGCTTTTCTTCAGATTTTGGATTGATTATTGTTGTGTTTCTAATCAGAATAAAAGTCGGCGTGTGATCAGAGGAGAGTTCTAAGGATGCCTCGGTAGCAATTTGATCTCTTTTTAAATTCTTTGTTACCGCAAAATCAATAACGTCTGGAGTTTTTTTCCGATCTGAGGGCCAGTATGTTGGTGTGCCAGTGGAGGATATGTTAAGGACGAGTTTTGATATCACGTTCATCAGGGATTTTGCTTTTGGTGATATAAGTCTTTAGCCCCAGAATGTGTGTTTGGCATATGATATTTGTGTACACGTATTGTTGGAGTCAGATGGAGCATTTGGCTGAGATCGCATTTGAGTAGGGTGTGGTGGGATTACTGACTGAGAGCGGGGACGCAATGCTGGAAACATTCTTTGTTTTTCGGTAGTGTATACTACACATCCTTTATAATTAGTGGTGTGGTTGCCTCCACAATTTCCACATTTTTTTGTTGTTGGGTCCTTCTTATTTGATGTGCAATCCTTAGTGCGGTGAAAGTCGCCACATGCAACACAAACACTGCGGAGTGTGCAATAGGACTTCGAATGTCCATGTTCCTGACAATTAGTATACTGCACCGGGTTTTTACGCTTGTGCGGTTCTTCTACTGATATTTTTCTGTGGAGTAGGAATTGTAGGGAATAAATTGGATGAGCCTCGTTCGATTTGAGTTTCTTTCCTTCAGGTTCAAGCTCTATTTTATAAAGTGGTGTCGAAACTTTATCGCGGTTTTTAATGTTGTATACAGATTTTGATTTAAATCCTTTTTCTTCAAGTGCTTCTTTAATTTCTGCTGTATTCAAATCTGGTTCTATTTCTCTTACAACCACTGTTAATCCTTTGGCACTTTTTAATTGATAGGTGTAAAAATTTTTTCCATTTTGTTCCAAGTTGTTTACAACTGCTCTGTAATGTTTTTCTTCGCTGATCGAGATTTTTGTTTCATCGACATTCCCTTTACGAAGAGGCACAACATGGAATGAATCTTTGCCAATACTTTGTGTTAGGGAGTATATAAGAGCGTTTGAGTTTTTTTCACGCAGAAATATGGGTGGCGGCTTCTGGGTAGGGGCGGGTCTGGTATTTTTATCATCTTCGGCTAGAACGGCAAAACGATTCGCTGTCGAAATATTTTCTATTTTTCGAGTTTTTGTCGAGATTGCATTGTTAGCATTTTCTTGTTTCGGGCTACGTTTTCTTTTTATGATTTGAATATATTTATCCATTCCACGGACTTTGGGTGAATCAGGATTTTTTGCTATGTTACTATTCTTTTGCAATATATTTGGCAATATGTTAACATGTTTCGCTGCGTTATTTTGTTGCACTGATGCTGTGTTATTATTCGAAGTTGTTGCTGGACTTTGCGGTTGGTAGCTTGATTGTTTGCAAGAATTTTCACTTACCGAGTATGAGTGTTGCCTTTGGGTTTGGTTGTTTAGCATTGTTGTTTGGTTCGTGGTTGGCTTCTCAGAACTACCATCTGCTGTTGGGTAGCATATGGGTGAGTGGTTTGTGCCTCCGCTATGCGAAGGCGGTGATCTATTAATTGGTATATCGTGGTTGGTATCGTGGAAGTTAGCTGAGCAGCCAACTGTCTCTGAGTAATTTGTTGTGAAAAAGAAGCTGTCATGTTGGCCTGGGTAGGGGTAAACGAAGAGTTAATGAAACAACGTGAATATTAATGACGTTAACATACCTTGAACTTTATGTGGCTTCCATGGGTACTTCAATTATATTTTTTTTTTTGGGTTGTAATTATATCGCCACCAATAGTATTCCTCTTGCTCATTAAAACAATTTCGGTTTATTAAATTCACAACGTGCATTGCGCGCACGCTATCAGTAAAAATAGAAGTAAACAAAAGTGGTAAACAGAGAAGGCGAAAAGTAAAGCTTTTACGTTCAAGTCTCGTTTGTTTAGTGCAATGTAGTTAAGGCGAACTTCACTAAAGCTTCAGTAAAGTTTGACTTAATGAGAGGGGATAGTATTGCCAAGTGCGAATAACCACTCGAAATATCTAAGAAAAATTGTAGCTTTATTGAAAAGGAGAAAGAAAAAAGAAGCTTTATTAGAGGTTATTACCCTCAAGCCAAACAAGGTCAGCTAATGCAAATTAACGAAAGCAAGCTTTGGTAACAGGATCACTAACGTGATAGGAATTTATCAGTTAGGCGAATTGAATATAAAAGCCATAGCAGACACGGTGATGGTCTCTTTTTTTTTCCTTTGCTGTTGGTTGATGAACTATCGAAATTTAAAAGTACTAATAAAAGCCAAGTTTGTTTCAAAACCCAAGAGATAATAATTAAAAATTGAAAAGTGCTAATAAAAGCCAAGTTTGTTTCAAAACCCAAGAGATAATAATTAAAAATTTCATCAAATTTGAAAAGTGCTAATAAAAGCCAAGTTTGTTTCAAAACCCAAGAGATAATAATTAAAAATTGAAAAGTGCTAATAAAAGCCAAGTTTGTTTCAAAACCTAAGAGATAATAATTAAAACTTCATTAAATTTGAATCGTCTCTAATCATATTCTTAAAAAAAAACAAAAAAAAGTGGATCAAATGCATGAGTTTTATGCCAAATAATGAATAGTTTTTTTCTGAAATATGCTTAAATAATAGAGACATATGCAAATATATTATGACAAGTCAAGTGCAACAGAAGAATGCGTGTAAATTTTGAAATGATACATAAAACTCATTAGTGATCAACAATTATAACATAATAAATAAAAATTTGGGGTTCTTCTAAATGAAAACACCCAAAGAAGCCGAAATAAAGTGATAAAGCTGTTTTGTGGCGAAATATTAATACCTATATTGGGGATATAGCGGTTAGTGAAGTGATAAATAATTAAACTAGAAGACATGACCATAAGGATATTGGACCGGTAACAAAATTCACTTTTGTTGGAAAGATTCAACGGGATCATACACACCGTTAAGGCACAACGGTGTACAGGTATTCCTGCACTAGCAAAAAAATCTATCTTATACTGAAACACACGTGTCTGCATTTATATATTTTTTTTATTTTTTTATATATTTTTTTTATTAGATATATTCCATTGCATATTTTTATTTTTCACTAAGATATAATTGTGATGAATTAATTAAAATTAGGAATTAAATTTGGATGTTAAAAAGATTACCCTGAAAGTTGAACTGTATTAATTACTAAATATTATCTTAAAAATTGCATATGGTATATGTATACAAAAAAAAAGAAAAAAAAAATTAGGAATTAAATTTGGAGGTAAAAAAAAGATTATCTCGAAAGTTGAATTATATTAATTACTAAATATTGTCGTAAAAATTGCATACGATATATATACGAAAAAAAAAGAAAAAATAAGAGTAACGAAAAAAAAGAGAGAAAAGAAAAAAAAGATTTTTAAATTTTTTTATATTTAAGAGTCATAATTATATAAAAATACATATATATATATTTTTTTTATTATTCATAAGTTTCAGCTAGGTCAACAGCAGCGTGGGTGACGTCATTCTAGCAGCTGTAAGGTAAGACACGCGAACTTATGTAAAGAGAAATTGTTGCTTTATTTAAAAATTTAGTTAAAAGATTGGGTTGTGTATATTCCTTTTTCTCTCTTAATTGTTTTGTTTTTTTTTATTATGATATTTTTTAGTTAAGTTTAAGATTACTAAGATTATTATGGTCATGACTTTTGTTGAATAAAAAAAAAATAAAAGGAAAAAAAAATTTTTTTTTTGATGGAAAACTCAAATAATATGCAGGAGTAGGGTTTAGTTATTTGGCGGTTGTGGAAGTGCTAGGGAAAAATAGAATGCATATAAGTTGAAGAGTGACCGAGTGAATGTAGTGTGAAAGATGATCTTCCACAGCAAACCGGTGACATGAATTTTTGTTGATATCCGCGATTGTTGCTGAACGTGAGAAGAATCACCCCCAAAACCGGCGAGCATACCGGGCTGGCCACCATGTCACCGCTCCACGTTCACTGCAGTGTTACTTCGCCCACCGAAGACCGGACACAACA
>NW_024034369.1:0-5880 GCF_002237135.1 Teleopsis dalmanni | reverse complement strand
GTCACTATTTATTAACAGAATATAATGAAATCGCGCACTCTTGCGCACAATAAGTTTCACATAAATAAAGGTTTTAAAAAGTTCCGGTATAAAACATTAAAAAATGAATAATACATAATTGAGTTATTAACAAACATGCATGACAAAAATAATTCCCAATATTATTGTGTGGACTGCGTAACACATTTCAAAATATGTCATTCCGTCACTAATTATTAACAGAATATAATGAAATCGCGCACTCTTGCGCATAATAAGTTTCACATAAATAAGGGTTTTAAAAAGTTTCGGTATAAAACATTAAAAAATGAATAATACATAATTGAGTTATTAACAAACATGCATGACAAAAATAATTCCCAATATTATTGTGTGGACTGCGTAACACATTTCAAAATATGTCATTCCGTCAGTATTTATTAACAGAATATAATGAAATGGCGCACTGTTGCGCACAATAAAGTTCACATGTATAAGGGTTATAAACAGTTCCGATATAAAACATTAAAAAATGAATAATACATAATTGAGTTATTAACAAACATGCATGACAAAAATAATTCTTAATTTAGTTGTGTGGACCGCGTAACACAATTCAAAATATGTCATTCCGTCACTATTTATTGACAGAATATAATGACGCACTGTTGCGCACAATAAATTTTCATGTATAAGGGTTTTAAAAAGTTCCGGTATAAAACATAAAAAAATGAATAATACATAATTGAGTTAATAACAAACATGCATGACAAAAATAATTCCCAACTTAGTTGTGTGGACTGCGTAACACATTTCAAAATACGCCATTCCGTCACTATTTATTAACAGAATATAATGTAATGAGGCACTGTTGCGCACAATAAATTTCACATGTATAAGGGTTTTAAAAAGTTCCGGTATAAAACATTAAAAAATGAATAATACATAATGCAGTTATTAACAAACATGCATGACAAAAATTATTCCCAACTTTGTTGTGTGGACTGTGTAACACATTTCAAAATATGTCATTCCGTCACTATTTATTAACAGAATATAATGAAATGGCGCACTGTTGCGCACAATAAATTTCACATGTATAAGGGTTTTAAAAAGCTCCGGTATAAAACATTAAAAAATGAATAATACATAATTGAGTTATTAACAAACATGCTTGACAAAAATAATTCTCAACTTTGTTGTGTGGACCGCGTAACACATTTTAAAATATGTCATTCCGTCACTATTTAATAACAGAATATAATGAAATGGCGCACTGTTGCGCACAATAAATTTTCATGTATAAGGGTTTTAAAAAGTTCCGGTATAAAACATAAAAAAATGAATAATACATAATTGAGTTAATAACAAACATGCATGACAAAAATAATTCCCAACTTAGTTGTGTGGACTGCGTAACACATTTCAAAATACGCCATTCCGTCACTATTTATTAACAGAATATAATGTAATGAGGCACTGTTGCGCACAATAAATTTCACATGTATAAGGGTTTTAAAAAGTTCCGGTATAAAACATAAAAAAATGAATAATACATAATTGAGTTAATAACAAACATGCATGACAAAAATAATTCTGAATTTAGTTGTGTGGACTGCGTAACACATTTCAAAATATGTCATTTCGTCACTATTTATTAACAGAATATAATGTAATGACGCACTGTTGCGCACAATTAATTTTCATGTATAAGGGTTTTAAAAAGTTCCGGTATAAAACATTATAAAATGAATAATACATAATTGAGTTATTAACAAACATGCATGACAAAAATAATTCTCAATTTAGTTGTGAGGACTGCGTAACACAATTCAAAATATGTCATTCCGTCACTATTTATTGACAGAATATAATGACGCACTGTTGCGCACAATAAATTTCACATGTATAAGGGTTTTAAAAAGTTCCGGTATGAAACACTAAAAAACGAATAATACATAATTCAGATATTAACAAACATGCATGACAAAAATAATTCTCAACTTAGTTGTGTGGACTGCGTAACACATTTCAAAATATGTCATTCCGTCACTATTTATTAACAGAATATAATGTAATGACGCACTGTTGCGCACAATTAATTTTCATGTATAAGGGTTTTAAAAAGTTCCGGTATAAAACATTATAAAATGAATAATACATAATTGAGTTATTAACAAGCATGCATTACAAAAATAATTCTTAATTTAGTTGTGTGGACCGCGTAACACATTTCAAAATATGTCATTCCGTCACTATTTATTAACAGAATATAATGAAATCGCGCACTGTTGCGCACAATAAATTTTCATGTATAAGGGTTTTAAAAAGTTCCGGTATAAAACATAAAAAAATGAATAATACATAATTGAGTTAATAACAAACATGCATGACAAAAATAATTCTGAATTTAGTTGTGTGGACTGCGTAATACAATTCAAAATATGTCATTCCGTCACTATTTATTGACAGAATATAATGAAATGGCGCACTGTTGCGCACTATAAATTTCACATGTATAAAGGTTTTAAAAAGTTCCGGTGTAAAACATTAAAAAATGAATAATACATAATTGAGTTAATAACAAACATGCATGACAAAAATAATTCTGAATTTAGTTGTGAGGACTGCGTAACACAATTCAAAATATGTCATTCCGTCACTTTTTATTGACAGAATATAGTGAAATGACGCACTGTTGCGCACAATAAATTTCACATGTATAAGGGTTTTAAAAAGTTCCGGTATAAAACATTATAAAATGAATAATACATAAGTGAGTTATTAACAAACATGCTTGAAAAAATAATTCCCAACTTAGTTGTGTGGACTGCGTAACACATTTCAAAATATGTCATTCCGTCACTATTTATTGACAGAATATAATGAAATGGCGCACTGTTGCGCACAATAAAGTTCACATGTATAAGCGTTTTAAAAAGTTCCGGTATAAAACATTAAAAAACGAATAATACATAATTCAGTTATCATCAAACATGCATGACAAAAATAATTCTCAACTTAGCTGTGTGGACCGCGTAACACAATTCAAAATATGTCATTCCGTCACTATTTATTGACAGAATATAATGAAATCGCGCACTGTTGCGCACAATAAATTTTCATGTATAAGGGTTTTAAAAAGTTCCGGTATAAAACATTATAAAACCGAGAAAAACACTCCGGGAGTGCAGGCAGAAGTGAAAACTTGAACTTATGGCGCGTTAGGCACTTTTTTGGGTGAGCATTTTTAGGTGCGCTCGCGACATGAGAAATTGTACATAAAAAATCAAGTTTATCCAAGCAATGCGGGCACTTTTTGAATGGACATGAAGTATAATAATATAGAAACTATATTCGAAGGAAGTGGTTTTATTTAAATGAGTAAATATTAGTAAATAGTAAATACAAAATTTATCAGTTCTCATCCATAATTTCAACAACTCTTACATCATCATTATCAGCATTTTCATCATTATTATCAGGATTTTCATCAAATTCTAAAACTGATACAATAGGTCTATGGTAACTAAAGTATGAAATAAACAATTTTGATTTAAATCTATTTATATATCTTGTGAATACTGCATCAATAGTAGTTTTGTATTTTGTTGTGCTAAGATTGCGATCATTGGACATCGTTAAATCAAATTCTTGATATAAAAATTCAATTAATGATTGATTTTTGACATCTGCAAAGTTTATGTTGAAATCTCCACACACAAAAACAGACATACTAATGCAGACACACAATGCAGACATACAATGCAGACACACTAAATTTGACTCAACTAAATTTGATGTGCTCTGCTCTGCTATGGCTCTCGTCAAAGTGAGAGCGATAGCAGTAGCATAGCAATTATCTGTCGCGAGGGCACGAACGAATGCCCATGCAAAGACTGCGTATAGCATGCAGCGCTCTCGCATACCTATACACTCTGAATACACATATAGGTATGTAATCTCGTCTGTCGCGAGAGCACGAACGAATGCCCATGCAAAGAGCGCGTATAGTATACATATATTATACAAATACCCGCGGAGTATATCTGTGTAAAATCTCATCTGTCAGATCGGCTGAAAATGCTCACCCAAAAAGTGCCTAACGCGCCATAAGAAGTTTTCACTTCAAAAAATTAATAGTAAATAATTGAGTTATTAACAAACATGCATTACAAAAATAATTATTAATTTAGTTGTGTGGACTGCGTAACGCATTTCAAAATATGTCATTCCGTCACTATTTATTGACAGAATATAATGAAATGGCGCACTGTTGCGCACAATAAATTTTCATGCATAAGGGTTTTAGAAAGTTCCGGTATAAATCATTAAAAAACGAATAATACATAATTGAGTTATTAACAAACATGCATGACAAAAATAATTCTCAATTTAGTTGTGTGGACTGCGTAACACAATTCAAAATATGTCATTCCGTCACTATTTATTGACAGAATATAATGAAATGGCGCACTGTTGCGCACAATAAAGTTCACATGTATAAGGGTTATAAACAGTTCCGGTATAAAACATTAAAAAATGAATAATACATAATTGAGTTATTAACAAACATGCATGACAAAAATAATTCTGAATTTAGTTGTGTGGACTGCGTAACACAATTCAAAATATGTCATTCCGTCACTATTTATTGACAGAATATAATGAAATCGCGCACTGTTGCGCACAATAAATTTTCATGTATAAGGGTTTTAAAAAGTTCCGGTATAAAACATTAAAAAATGAATAATACATAATTAAGTTATTAACAAACATGCATGACAAAAATAATTCTCAATTTAGTTGTGTGAACTGCGTAACACATTTCAAAATATGTCATTCCGTCACTATTTATTAACAGAATATAATGAAATCGCGCACTCTTGCGCACAATAAGTTTCACATAAATAAGGGTTTTAAAAAGTTCCGGTATAAAACATTAAAAAATGAATAATACATAATTGAGTTATTAACAAACATGCATGACAAAAATAATTCCCAATATTATTGTGTGGACTGCGTAACACATTTCAAAATATGTCATTCCGTCACTAATTATTAACAGAATATAATGAAATCGCGCACTCTTGCGCACAATAAGTTTCACATAAATAAGGGTTTTAAAAAGTTTCGGTATAAAACATTAAAAAATGAATAATACATAATTGAGTTATTAACAAACATGCATGACAAAAATAATTCCCAATATTATTGTGTGGACTGCGTAACACATTTCAAAATATGTCATTCCGTCACTAATTATTAACAGAATATAATGAAATGGCGCACTGTTGCGCACAATAAAGTTCACATGTATAAGGGTTATAAACAGTTCCGGTATAAAACATTAAAAAATGAATAATACATAATTGAGTTATTAACAAACATGCATGACAAAAATAATTCTGAATTTAGTTGTGTGGACTGCGTAACACAATTCAAAATATGTCATTCCGTCACTATTTATTGACAGAATATAATGAAATCGCGCACTGTTGCGCACAATAAATTTTCATGTATAAGGGTTTTAAAAAGTTCCGGTATAAAACATTAAAAAATGAATAATACATAATTAAGTTATTAACAAACATGCATGACAAAAATAATTCTCAATTTAGTTGTGTGAATTGCGTAACACATTTCAAAATATGTCATTCCGTCACTATTTATTAACAGAATATAATGAAATGGCGCACTGTTGCGCACAATAAGTTTCACATAAATAAGGGTTTTAAAAAGTTCCGGTATAAAACATTAAAAAATGAATAATAGATAATTGAGTTATTAACAAACATGCATGACAAAAATAATTCTCAACTTAGTTGTGTGGACTGCGTTACACAATTCAAAATATGTCATTCCGTCACTATTTATTGACAGAATATAATGAAATGGCGC
>NW_024034368.1:0-5884 GCF_002237135.1 Teleopsis dalmanni | reverse complement strand
TATGTATATATATATATATAAGTGACAATTTTTAATAAAAACGATTTTTTTATTTTTTTATAAAAATTTTATTTGTACTTTGTATGATGCAAGCTTAATTTCTACTGACTAAAAAAAGGTTTTACCTGCTTAGCGCAGCAAGTTCTTTTTTGTTCAATTTAATGATGTTGGGAGAGAGCTTAATGTCACTCCTCCCACCTTAAAAATAAGCAATATTCCTATTGCGTTAAATACACATAATATTTCATATATTTTATAATATTTTATATTATATTTTATAAAGGATAGTTGTAATAATAATATCTGTTTTAATTGATATAAATTTATACAATACAATATATAAAAATAATAAAAAAAAATACAATTTCATTTATGACATTAATTTCTTCAAATTTTCTTCTTCTTTTTTTTTTTTTAAAATATACGTTAATTATATTAATATAATCTATTTTAATTTTTTTTAATCCATTTTAATAGTTTACAAATATATTTTATAAGAGATGATTATAATAACAGTATTCGTTTTAATCGATATAAATTTATACAATACAATTTCATTTGTGACTATTTTAAAATTTTTTTTTTCGTTTAAATTGACTTTTATATTTTCTTATATTCTTGTTTTTGAATTTAACTAAAAAGTGTTCATTGTCACTATCAGCTTGAACTAATGCTACTTGCTTAAATGGATTTTTTGTTTTATCAAGACGTTTTCTCACATTTTCAGCGTTGATTAAACCAATATTTATCGAATTTTCTTTTCGTGTTTTATTTAAATTGTTAATTCTATTTTCTTTAATGAGTTGTGAGTCAAATTCTGGAGGTAATCGGTTAAAAAATATGTTATATGGAGTTTGACCAGTAGTAGAATGTATTATGGTGTGATTATATGTGAAAACGGATTGTTCGAATTGAACATATTTTAGTTCCCTGTCATCTGAGGTGTTAATTATTCTAAGTTTTTCATTCAAGGTTTTATGGAAACGTTCAATGTCTGCTATACCGGTTTTTCCAGTACAAACTTCTATTTTAATATTTAATTCATTACACCATTCTTTGATATTGACGTTATTAATGCCTTGATCTTGGTCAATTTTCAATACTTTAGGAGGTCCCATTGTGTTAAATATTTTAATAAGAGCTCTCTTTGTTTCTAGCCAATTTAATGCTTGTACTTCTTCAATTGTACTGAATTTTGAGTACAAATCTATACATGTTAGAAAATGTTTTTTTTCCCATTCCCAGAAATCTATCACATATTTTTCTCTAATTTCGTAAACTGGAGGAGTGATTTTAAATGGCATTTTGTTTGCAACGTGGTCATATTTGCATCGATTGCACAAATCACATTCATTGATGATTTTAGTAATTTCTTTAAAATAGTTAGGAAAATAATATCTTTTCTTGAATTGATATATAATTTTTTCAATTCCTTGATGAAGTCCTTCTAAGTGGATTTCAAGAATTTTAGTTTTAAAGTCGGTGTAATTAGGGATATTTTCCAGTTCCTTACTTGCTCTCAGAATCTTATGACGTCTATTGCAAACCAAGGTTTTGAAAATATTTTGAAATCTTAAAAAGTCTTCATTATTTGGCATAAAAATAGCCATGGTATTAGTTAGTAAAAATGACTTTATAATGTCTTTTGTTTGTTCAGTATTTAATTCTATATATTTAATTGTGGTAACACAATTTTTGAATATATGCTCTACATGTGTACTATTTTCATTAGATCTTATTAATCTCAACTGTCTTTTAAAGACATTGAGTGGTCTTTCCGCAATTGGGATAAAGTTTTGACTATCTGATGTAGAATGAATGGTGGCAATATCAGATGGAATTTCATCAAAATTACATTCTTCAATTTGAATACGTGACAGAGAATCTGCCACATGATTTTCTCTCCCTGGAATATACTTCACAGTGAAATCATATTCATTTAGTTTCCATTTCCACCTTTGCAGTTTAGAGTTGGGTTCTTTTAAGTTGTGAAGCCACTGAAGTGGGCGATGATCACTATTTACAACAAACTTCCTGCCAAAGAGGTATGGACGAAAGTACTTTGTGGCCCAAACAACAGCGAGCAGTTCTTTTTCTGTGGTAGAATAGTGTGATTCATGCTCATTCAGGGTGCGACTAGCAAAGCAAACTGGCCGACCTTGTTGACTTAAAACTGCACCCAGTGCAGTATTTGAAGCATCTGTTGTAAGTGTAAAATCTTTTTTATAATCTGGGTAGACCAAAACAGGGTCTTTTGTTATTAAGATTTTGATTGTATCAAACGCTTTGTTATATTCCCTATCAGTTATATTGACTTTGTTGCCTTTTTTTAAGCAATGAGTTAGGGGTTTTGTTATCTTAGAAAAATCTTTTATAAATTTTCTATAGAACCCTGCTAGTCCCAAGAATTGTTTAATTTCTTTTTCATTTTTCGGTAGTGGATATTTTAAAATAGCTTCGATTTTATTTGGATTTGGCCTGATTCCCTCTGGGGTTACAATATGCCCTAAGAATTCGGCTTCTTTCTTAAGAAACTCGCTTTTATCCAATTGGATTTTTAAATTAGCTTCACTTAATCTGCTAAAGACTCTATCGAGAGCTTCAATGTGCTCCTGGAGTGAAGTACTGAAAACAATTATGTCATCTAAATATACTAAACATTCCTTCCCAATTAATCCATCCAAGATTGTATTCATCAATCTTTGAAACGTGGACGGAGCGTTTTTTAGCCCAAATGGCATACGCAAAAATTCAAAATGACCATTTCTAGTTGAAAAGGCTGTTTTCATTCTATCCTTTGGATCCATTTCTATCTGATGGAATCCTTTTGTAAGATCAATTGTACTAAAATATAAACACCTGCCAAGTTTGTCAAGTATTTCATCCATTAAGGGTATCGGATATTTATCACTAATAGTTATATCATTCAATTTACGGTAATCGATTACGATTCGCCATTTCTGAATTTTTGAAGCATCTAACTTCTTAGGCACCACCCAAATTGGTGCAGAATAAGGCGATTTACTGTGACAAATAATCCCCTGATCTAACATTTCTTTTATTTGTGTATCGACTTCTGATTTGTGGACTTCAGGGTATCTGTAGGACTTAACATATATAGGATCATCATGAGTTGTGTTGATTCGATGTTTGATTTTATTAGTAAATGTTAATTTATCGCCTACTTTATACCATAAATTTTCAAACTTATTTAATATCTTATTTATTTCGCTTAATTCTTCATCATTTAAATGATTTAGTCTAAATTTCGGTTCATAAGCATTGCTATTGAAGTGAAGTTCTTTAATTTCATTATCGAAATTATTTTTAAATTTATAAGTAATATTGTTTAATATAACATTTTTATGAACAACGTCAATTTTCGCTTGAAGCTGTTGAAGTACATCGAAACCTAGAAGACCATCATAATTTTTAGAGAGGTCACACACATAAAATTTCAAATAATTTTTTCCTTTATCATTATAAACCTCTTGAATATTGTTTAATGTAATTTGCCCTGTTATTGTTGCTACTGTTATTGGTTTTACTTTTAATATTGGAGATTTTAAGATATTGGGTTGAACAAGGCTTACTGATGAACCTGTATCAATAAGAAATTCAAAGGTTTGATTTTGTAATTTTAATTCTATTTTTGGTAAGAGTCCGGGGCTTCTAACCGAAAATTTTCGTTATCAACCTCCGAAGCTCTATTAAAGTTTTGGTTTCGCGAACCGTGAAATTTATTAGGGTTCTTATATGGTATATTATAGGAACTATTACCATAATGATCAATACTGCATGCATTTTGATGCGAGTTTCTAACGTTATTGAGTTGAGAACCTGATTGTTGGTTATAATGAATATTTTTCCCAACTACAATATTGTTATATTCATCATTCTCCTTTAAAATTTTTATAGCAGAGTTAACGTCTGCAGCCATGTTCGCATTAATTAGAGCCGTTAAGTGGTAGGGTAGTCCCTTTTTCAGTGTTTTTACACTTAACATTTTTAGTTCATTGAGCAAGAAGTTAATATTTGTTATGTTGGTTTCTTTTAATTTAATATTATCCCTAACTTTACATATTTCGGAATTAATTTCTTCGCAAAATTCTCTAACTTTACCTTTAAATTTGATATTACTTACTAATAGCAGTTGCGTTGTGAGTGGACTGGAATCCGTAAACTCATCAATCAAATGTGCCTTCAACTCCTCCCAACAAGTTGGTTCTTCTCTTCTTACTAAGTTCAGGGCTTCTCCACGAAGAGTGCTAATTACGCACTGAAAGTAGAATGGTTTTTCTTCGCCCGTAAGAGATGAAGACTCTGGTATGATTGCGTTGATGCTATCGATATACAGTGCCAGGAATTTATTGTCGCCATCAAATGGAGCGATCAGTTTTACACCTGCCACCGTTCTATCTCTTCTTTCTCTTCCTTCAATCATGGTGTTAACACTCGTTTTTTCTTCGGTCATTTTGGACAACTGATTTTAGATGGTGACAATGTTAGATCCTCTAAAAATTGTTGTATACGTTTTGTGGAAAGTTTTGGTAGCAAACTCTGCCGTAATTGCACAAAAATTAGGAATATTTTGTACTTTTGATTTATCTTATTTTTTTTTTGTATTTCCTTTTTTTATTTATAAGAATAATTTTTTATTCTTTTACTGTTGCTGCTGATATACGACACGTTGACTAACTTTGATTAATTTTTGAGATTAAAAAATTTTGATTTGATTTTTTTTTTATTTTATAATCTTTTCGTCGGATTCATCAATTTATATAATAATAAACCATATTTTTAAAACAGTTATTAATATTAAAAACAGAATTGATTAAAGATAATAACTAATTAATTGTTCTTGATTTGTGTAATTTTTCTTAATTACTTTTAAACATGTAGAAAAAAAATTGTTATTCTAAGTCTTTACTGCTGTTTTGTTTTATTTTAATAAATTTTAAGTTTAAATTTAAAACTTTAAAGCTTCACAATTAGAAACGCAAAGTTCGTTTTAAAAATTGTTATTCTAAGTCTTTACTGCTGTTTTGTTTTATTTTAATAAATTTCAAGTTTAAATTTAAAACTTTAAAGCTTCACAATTAGAAACGCAAAGTTCGTTTTAAAAATTGTTATTCTAAGTCTTTACTGCTGTTTTGTTTTATTTTAATAAATTTCAAGTTTAAATTTAAAACTTTAAAGCTTCACAATTAGAAACGCAAAGTTCGTTTTTAAAAATTGTTATTATTTTTTTTTTTTTAAAAAAAAAGGTTTAATATTCTACTTCTCTGAATATAATTTTTTCTCTTTACTAGGTTCTTGATCAGCTTCTACAGTTAAAGTTAAATTCCTGTTACTTCGTTTCAAGGTTTAACTGTTGCATTAAATATTTTTTTTTTTTTTGATAGTTTTTGTTTTTGTATTTGTTTTGTGTCCACAGCACTTAAAATATCACGAACATTTGCAAAATTTCAGTTTGTTTTTTATTTAAAAAAAAAGAAACTTTTTTATAAGTTACAGTTTTGTTTGTTTGGAGAATCGAATTGAATTCAATTATAATTCAAATTACAATATTTAAATTTTAATTATTAAATTAAATTAAATTTTAATTAAAATTTTAAATTAATTTTTTTTGTTTTTTTTTTGTGTCTACGGCACTTAAAATATCACGAACATTTGCAAAATTTCGTTTGTTTGTTTTTTCTTATTTTACAAGAAGAATTTTTTTTTTATATTTAATTGTTTGTAAGTTCTTAAAGGATCATTTTCACTGATCCTACCGACTGCGCCAGTGACAATTTTTAATAAAAACGATTTTTTTATTTTTTATATAAAAACTTTATTAGTACTTTGCACGATGCAAGCTTAACTTCTACTGACTAAAAAA
>NW_024034367.1:0-5884 GCF_002237135.1 Teleopsis dalmanni | reverse complement strand
CTTATCCAAATGCACCTTTATATATAATTTGGGTGCCATCCAATTTGGCACGAATACGTTTGCCTACGATCTCTGCTGAAAACACTAAATCTTCTAAAATAAAATACACAGCAGTTAAACTACGCGAACGGATTATTGCACCGTCTTGTTTTTACGAAAACTTTGTAGTTACTCGTTCACTATCTAAGTCTTTACGGTGCTGATATAACTCTTCCTCTTCAAGTGGTCCTTGCAAACCCTTATGAAATATATTTCTCATCCACCAGAAACTCCATCTCGAAAATATATTAGCGGTTGAGTAGGGATTCTTTGGGCGTTCAATTTTTCTTCTAGTCCGATTGATGTTAAATTTCTTTATTTACAGTTACGTTTGATTATGATAAACCAAAAATGTAGTAATAAATTCGAAGTTCAAGAAATGAAGATAACCGACACGAGCACCACTCAAATATGGTAAATGCAACAAAAATTTCTTAAATCGTGAATAACAGTAAATAACAATGCAAAAAATTTACAATATTTTTTCAATGTTACAACAAAACTTTATAGACAATGTACGGTAATTATGCGTACTCGTTCTCGTATTCGTACAACAGAAATTATTTTCAAATAATTCCTTATCCTTATGCAAATCATGCAAAATTGTTATATTATTCTGTTTAATGAATTATTATTATTAAGACATATTGAATTAATTGCTGCAAGTTAATTGCTACACTCATTAAATTTGATGAATGTTACCAATATATGAATAAGCTACAATTCAGTTTGAGCAATGAAGCGTAAACGAAACATTGGACCACTAATTTTAAACAGCAAAAAACACAAGCGCAAAAAAAGATTTAATGAAATAAGTGTTATTTAACACTTACTTTGTGCTCAATGGTCGTTTGTAGATTCTTATCCAAATGCACCTTTATATATAATTTGGGTGCCATCCAATTTGGCACGAATACGTTTGCCTACGATCTCTGCTGGAAACACTAAATCTTCTAAAATAAAATACACAGCAGTTAAACTACGCGAACGGATTATTGCACAGTCTTGTTTTTACGAAAACTTTGTAGTTACTCGTTCACTATCTAAGTCTTTACGGTGCTGATATAAGTCTTCCTCTTCAAGTGGTCCTTGCAAACCCTTATGAAATATTTTTTTCATCCACCAGAAACTCCATCTCGAAAATATATTAGCGGTTGAGTAGGGATTTCTTTGGGCGTTCAATTTTCTTCAGTCGATTCATGTTAAATTTCTTTATTTACAGTTACGTTTGATTATGATAAACCAAAATGTAAGTAATAAATTCGAAGTTCAAGAAATGGAAGATTAACCGACACGAGCACCACTCAATATGGTAAATGCAACAAAAATTTTTTAAATCGTGAATAACAGTAAATAGCAATGCAAAAAATTTACAATATTTTTTGAATGTTACAACAAAACTTTATAGACAATGTACGATAATTACGCGTACTCATTCTCGTATTCGTACAACAGAAATTATTTTCAAATAATTCCTTATGCAAATCATGCAAAATTGTTATATTATTCTGTTTAATGAATTATTATTATTTAGAAATATTGAATTAATTGCTGAAAGTTAATTGCTACACTCATTAAATTTTGTGAATGTTTACCAATATATTGAATGAGCTACAATTCAGTTTGGAGCAATTGAGCGTTAAACGAAACATTGGACCACTAATTTTAAACAGCAAAAAACACAAGTGCAAAAAAGATTTAATGAAATAAGTGTTATTTAACACTTACTTTGTGCTCAATGGTCGTTTGTAGATTCTTATCCAAATGCACCTTTATAATTTGGGTGCCATCCAATTTGGCACAAATACGTTTGCCTACGATCTCTGCTGGAAACACTAAATCTTCTCATAATAAGAATTGTTTGTAAAATATTGAAAAATATAAGTAATGATTTTTCGTTGGAGTATTAGAATAAATATAAGTAAAATATACATCCAACCATAAAGTGGATAAAAAAAAAACAAGTTATTTCCTATATTTGATGAAATAAATTAAAAATAAAACTACTGCAATAAAAATGAGAAAACGAGTTTCTATTTTAAAGTTTGCAGAAAATGATGGAAAAATCACACTTTTAATCATCATTACAAGTAATTTATACTTCTAGATCAGTAGAAATAAATAGAAATATCAAGTGAATTATTTTATTAGTTTAGGTTTTAATTAGACGGTATTTTAATTAAAAATAAAAATAAAATCGCTTATTGTGTATAAATTCTATAATCCCGAAAATGGTACTTACCAAGCCATCGCTGCCATTTACTTCGATAGCTGTTTTAAGCCTCTGCGATAATTGTTCTAATAATCTATCGTATTTTATATTTAGTGCATCGAGTCTATGGCTATAATACTGTGTTGCTCCTGGGTCACTGTCTGGTGGACGTAAGTCTCGTCGTGGTGGTGAGAAAGATGGACGTGCCTCTATAAGCCAATCCACAAAGCGTAGACATTTGGCGTCGTAAATCTTGATAATTGTTCAATTCTTCGCCAGAAAATTTCATTTGGTGCCGCTCGTCATTTACAATTTTAGAGTGAAATTTATCGATAATTTTGTGTTCATGTTGTTGACTATCCAATTCTTCTTTAACAGATGATAAATCTGATCCATAGTCGGCTGCAAGTATTTGTTTCTAAACGAGAAAATATGTCAAATTCATATATAAAAAAAAGTTTTATTATACTGATTATAAGTAAGTGAGTAAACTTTTATGACAAAGAAACAGAATCGGTCAGACCAATGTTTTATTATTCTTCCCTTATTATTGCTATTTTATTTTTATATAAATATTTGGAATATTAGATATTATAAGAATATGTAATTGTATAAGAAAAATAATTTTAAATGCATTAGTGGAACTTAATTTTCCAATAAAAAAAAAAATAAAATAAAATCAATTAAATATTTCCTACTTCACTATATTTCATTTAAGAAGTTTTAAAACTCCATTGCACAAATTAAAAAATTTTTCATTTTTATTAAGGAGTGAAAAAATGCAATATAAAATAAAATAAAGTAACATTAAAAATAATGACAGTCTATCATGTGTTTTCATTGTTGCACAAAATGGGAGCACAAAACAGAAAAAAAAGCAACTGACAAGAAGACCAATGACAAAAAAGAACATTATTGTATGTACCAAAAGCAAAACACGAGAAAAAGAGACGTCACTTTCTTCCAGTGCTCGTTAGAATGGAATAGTCATTCGAATACAGAAACACCAAAAACATATGAAACGAATTGATAAAGGAAGCGCGCAAGCAGAACAGGCATAAGCAGCAACCGCATGGAAATATGAGCGACACACAACACACCTTTCTGTACCTTGTTTTTGTGTACAATTTGTTTTGTGCACAATCAACGTAAAATCTGCATAACAAAGAAAGACAGTAAAATATTTCCACATTCTTGAGTTTTGTCTTCAACTCCGTACTCTTTTTAATTTACTCTTTTGCGTACAAGCAGTGCGAGAATAGACAAGAAATTTGTGTGTTCTGCTATATATAATAAAATCACAAAATTTTAATTTTATTTTGGAATATAAAAACAATAATTATTGTTAAATAAACTCAAATTTATTTATGTTTTAACTATTTATTTTTAAATATTCACACACAATTTTCAATTTTCGCTGAAAATTTTTCCGTACACTACAGATCGCGACCGTATTGTTCAAACGCTGTAAACGTAATAAAACTGAAACACTGAGAAGTCGTGTATATAAATCAGTTTGTGTGGATTGTATTAGCAAACTTGTATGCAATACAATCCACAATGCTCTTCTCACCAATTGTTTAGTATAGTAACTGTATGATTTATATGCGTTCCTTCTCTTTTGAATAACAAACAAAATGTTATGCAGAAGTTTTACAGTTTATAAAACTGCACAATGAATGTGGATTGTGGAAATGCACTTTAATTGATATATTTTTCGGCTTATTAGTTTTTTTAAATATTTAAATTTTATATAACATGTATAAATATAAATTATTTAAATAATTTTTTTTAAATTTTTTTACAATTTTATGAATTAAATCATTTTTAATTGCAGTTTATTAATATACGTAAATAGTAAAACCCGCAAAGCAGGAAAATGAATTTTTACTTAATAAAATTCAATTAACTCAAAAATATATTATATATTAATTATATCAGCAAAACTAATGTAATAATTTAATAAAATTAAAAATTATAGCAATTTACATAGAAAATAACTTTCATATATAGAAAATAATTATTTTAAAGACATTTTTGACACTGATTTAAATGAATTTCTAGAGTATTCCGATGAATTTCGTCGAAATAAAAATTAAATGAACTCATAAAAGAATTTTTTAGCCGGTAAATTTGTGTAATTATTTACTATTATTAATTTATTAAGAAAAAAAAACCTTTTTTTCTGCAAACTTAATCCTTAAATTAATTCGCAAATAATTTTATTATAAAAAAAGAATTCAATGAACCACTAAAAAGGTTTGATTCATGCATCAAATATATATGTATGTACTTTAGATAAAGTTTTTAAAGTCATTCTAAAATCAATTTTTTTTTTTTTTTGCTAAGGAAGCTATGTAAATATTTAATAATATTTTATAGTATATCTAGATATCGTATAGGCTAATGTGCTTCTGATGTCGCAATTTTTGGCTGCACGTTCAAAAATTTTGTTTTACATGCGCAGTTCATTTACATGTACATGCGTACATTTTTAAATGCATTGGATTTCAATAATTTACTGCAGGCTTTTAGTTAACAAAGCATATAAGTTTTGATTTATTTTGTTTGAGGTAGCTCTGAAATTAACAAATAATAATTTAAGATTCAAAATAGTAATTCTTTGAGGAAATTGGCTACTTCTGCTAACAGAAAGGGAAGATAAAAAGAAAATTTGCAAACATCGCTTGCACAACAAATTAAACAAACTAACAAACACACCATATGTGTGTAGTGTGTAGTGCACGGCCTCAAAAACAAATAACTTGACTTCCAAGACGGTGGCCGCCTAAAATATTTATGTTCTACTCTGTGCAAACAAACAACAGCAAAAACGAAAATCGAAAAACTGTATAAAAAAGTTGTTAAATAGAGAAAGAAGAAATAACAGAAACTGAACCGTTTGCTTGCAGTGAGAGAGCAGAGCAAATGATTTTTGATCAAATTCACATACGAATAAGAGTAAAATGACAAGTGCAAAAAACTGCCGCGCAAAATTTATTTGCATAAAATATTTTTTGTTATATATTTGTTAAGGGGCAAACATATATTATAAGCTTATATATATTTAGTTTATTATAATTGTTTAAAAAAAATTTGTAATATAAATTACAATTTTTTTATAAATTAATTTATTAGCGAATATATTGTTTTTCGCTCTTTCTCTATTCCTTCTCTCGTAGTCAGACAACTCTCGCATACACACATCCATTTTCGTTTGGCGCTTCTTGAAATGAAGCAAAGTAAATTTCCAAAGCGAGAATTGAGATTAATATGTCCTCAAGTTTTCCTTTGATTGCAATGCATTCTTCTGTGAAGATTCGGCTAACTTGTTTGCTTTCCTCTAAAAAGTATAATAAAATATTTGAATACGTTTTAAATCTGTAAAATTAAATTTAAGCTAAAATTATTTATTTAGTACCACGAGTTCTACGGCTGGCAAATAATTTCTTCATCACAAACGATACAGAAATAGTTTTAATAAGACACTACTGAAGAGAATACTATTTTCGTACTAAACAAATTTATGTATTCAATCTAACATCAAGTAAAAAATTTACACTTAAATTTAATTGAAATTAAGTTCGTATGACAGTTATTTGATAAAATGTTTTTATAATTGGTGAATATACC
>NW_024034366.1:0-5887 GCF_002237135.1 Teleopsis dalmanni | reverse complement strand
GCGTACCGGTAAACGTCGTTGTTCGTGTTGACTTTTTGTGCTTTTCGTGTCTTTCTTGTGTATTTTGTGTATTGTCGTGTACTTCGTGTTATTTGCATTTTTGCGCACTTTTCTTCGCCTGCCTTTGTTTTCGCCGCGATTACGTTTTGATTACTTCGCGTTTCTATTTTTTTTTAAAACAAAATATAAAAACAAAATATAAAAATATATTTATAATTAAAATAAATATCAAAACAATATGTGTCAAAATATAAGTGAGTGATTTAATAAATGTGGAAATAGAATTTTAATGCTGCTGCACAAAATCAGTGCCGGTGTAATTGAAATTGTAGCTTGTTTTCTCCGTCGGTAGTTTGTTTATGCCTGGTTAATCAAAGAAAATATATTTTTAATCAATACAGTGTTTGTCCATAAAAGAAAAATAACCCAACCAAAGTATTTATAGCAGAAGTGGGTTTTTTTTGATGTGTTATATTTTACGTTTTTTTTAAATAAATGTTTCCTTTCTCTATTTTGTTTTTATGTTGTAAAAAAAAATGTAAACAGTGAGTGTTTTCAATGTTAGTAATTCATTTTTATTAATTAACAGTGCAAAAGATCTATGTTTATTAAATAAATGTGTTGTTTATTGTTTAGTAAATGTTCAATGTATGTTTTAACTTAAAATATGTAAATAAAATTCCAAATTCATTTATAAAATTCACTTTTGTTCATTGCTTCTTCTTTAGGTTTGTGCAGTTTACGGATCAATGCCCGCGGCTCATCAGGCTAGTGGATCACAGGTAATGTCTGTACAATTAAGTGACCAAATATATATCAATAAATTTCTTATTTTTCAGGTATTTTCGATGTAATATTTTGGAGGGTGAGTTGGTTACTTATATTGTCTGATATAGTGCTGGTGTTGATTTTATGCTGACGGTCTGACGTCAGATTTGTATATAAGTACATGTATGGTTGAAATTGCTTTATGGAATTTCAGCCTTTACATTCTCTCCCCTCTTCGGAAGATTAAAATTTTGTTGTCGCATTTTATTTCACCCAAACCTTTATTACGCCTTTCCGACTGATTTTCACTTGGTACGCCTTGCCTTCGACGACACGCTGGAAATTAATTCTTTTACCTGCACCACGTTTTCTGCGGGCATCGCAAATAGCTTGGCTCAGCTCTGGTGGATATTTGTCCACAAATTTTCTGACTGTATCTGCTACTGATGGTTGCGATTCGGCTGCATTCTTTAATAACTCACTGTATAACTCGTCAATCACGGGTGGTGGTGGCGATAGATTTCGTTCATCAACCACATCGTTCCATGTACACTGTAGTACATCCTAGTCATCATTATCTATTTTTACTGGTGTCGAGGCTGCTGGAGCACGTGTTGGATCTCGGTGTGATTGTGTGTCACTGTTGTTCTGGTGGGTTTTTTTACATCGCCACCCAATGGCTTTCGGCAACATTTTCCGGTCTGACGGTCTTATTGTTGGTTGTATTTGGACATCTTCCATGGTTTGCTCTTTCTTCCCAGGTTGGTTTTTGCGTAGCTTGTTTTTATCTCGTTTGGCTGTTTGTTCCATGGCGATTGGTAAGTAAAGGCTGCGTGGTTTGTTCTTTTCTAATTTTTTAGTTGTTGCTGCATACGTGCGGCTGTGCGCTTAAACTTGGTTTCCAAATCATCTGCCATCTTTGATTTTTTTGATCGAACTTAGCTTATTAAAACACGCATGGTCCTTATATACGGCTAACATCCTGATGATTTGCGCTTTTTGAACCATTACAGCAGAGTAGCCTTTTTTTACTTTTTTTTCTTTGCTTATTATTTTGCACTCTACACCCTGAATATTTTTTTTGTTAAATTAGCCAACTGACTGGAGACAGTTTGTTAATGGTGAAAGTGATTATTATCTTTATTACTTTAAATTATTATTGACTTATATTATTATGATTATATTATTATTATAATATTTTATTATTTTATATTTTATACGAAATGCAATAGATTTGTTTATTATATTTTTTTTTTCCAAGTGTGGGTTTTTTGTTTTTCTTTTTTTTATTTTCCATAGTATATTCGGAGGTCAGCGATATGGGCTTTGATACGTTTGTCTGTATCTACGCAAGCTAGTTCGACGATAACGGCCGATATGAATCTTTGAACCCGATATGGTCCGTCATATTTAGGTGCTAATTTTGCCGAAAAATCGTTCGCCGCTTTAGATAAAGGGTGTTTTTTTACTAGGACCAATTGTTGCAGTTGTGGTCTCCAATTCCGGCGTCGGCGGTTATAGAAGCGTGCTTGTATGGATGCTGCTTTGTGCAGGTTTTGTTTTACTATTTTAAAAATTTGTTCCCATTTACTATACTTAGTGCGTGATGTATTTGGACATTCCCCTGTTCCGGGTGTGTATTCATCAAATAGTGTTGCTGGTAATTTTAACTCCCTTCCTTGTACCAGAAAAGCAGGGCTGAAACCGGTGGAATTCGATTTCGCGGTGTTTATCGCGAAGGCGATTTCAGGCAGCACCTCATCCCATTTGCGTTGATCATTATGAACTATTTGGGACATCAATGTTTTAATAGTCCTGTTTACACGTTCCGTCGGATTTTCTTGTGGGGTATATGGTGCGGTCGGTTGGTGTTTCATTCCGATTTTCTTTACCCATTCGGTGAATATTTTACTGGTGAACTGGGAGCCGTTGTCAGTGATGATCATCTTGGGAGTCCCGAATCTCGTAATTGTACGTTTCCGTAGTGCCTGTATTACATTGTCACTGGTGGCTTTCCTCATGGCTATTAGTTCTACCCATTTGGTGAATTTGTCCAGTATTACTAGTAACATGACGTTCCCACTTCTTGATCGAGGCAAGGGTCCTACAAAATCGACACTTATTGTTGCCCAAGGTTCTTCTGGAATATGACTGAGCATTAACCCAGCAGGTTTGGTATTGTTTGGTTTGAACTTTTGGCAAAGAGTGCATGCCTTTACATGTTTGGTGATGTCTCTTGTCATCCTCGGCCAGTAGTATAAGTTTTGTACTCTATTGATGGTCTTTCTTATTCCAAAATGCCCGGCATGATTGTCGTCGTGATTTTCACGTATTACTCGGTCTCTGAGGTTTTTAGGTACACATAATTTCCAGGTTTTTTCATGTGGAGTTGTGCGTGATGTTGGCAGGTACTTGTACATTTGCCCATTAGATATAGTTAAATCGGGTACTGCTTCTGGTCTCTTTCTGATGGTGTTGAGGGTCTTCTGATACCATGTACACACTGTTTTTTCTTCGGGTGAGGTTAATATTTGGTTCGCTACCTCCACTGGTTGCCGGGATAGTGTATCTGCTACAATGTTAAGTTTACCTTTCCGATATTGGATGTCGAACTGGTGTTGTTGTAGTTCCAGGGCCCATCTAGCTATTCGACCGGTGGGGTTTTCTATTGAATTTAACCACTTCAGTGCTAAGTGGTCTGTCATGATGGTAAACTTATAACCTTCCAAGTAGGGTCGCATTTTCCTTATCGCCCAGACGATAGCCAAACACTCTTTTTCTGTTGTTGAGTAATTTATCTCAGGAGTTGTGAGGTGTCGGCTGGCGTAAGCTACCACTTTTTCGGAGCCCTCGATATGTTGTGTCAGCACAGCCCCAATTCCGATATTACTAGCATCTGTTTGAAGGCAGAATTTCTGGTTGAAATCGGGACAAGTTAACACCGGCGCTTCTGTGAGTCGCTTCTTTACTTCCAGAAATGCTTCCTGCTGGGCCTCTCCCCATTTCCAATGCTTGCCCTTCTTCAGCATCGAGGTAAGAGGGTGGGTGATTTGCGCGAAGTCGGAAACGAACCGTCGATACCACGAAGCAATGCCCAAGAATTGTCTCAACTGTCTGAGATTTGCAGGAGGTGGCAAACCACGTATAGCTGTAATTTTTCTGGGTCAGTGTGAATTCCTTGCGAACTCACTACATGGCCTAGATATTTTGTTTCGGTTTGGAAAAACTTACTTTTCTCGACGTTTATTTTAAGATTAGCTGATTTTAATTTCTGGAGGACCTTTTTTAAATTTTCTAGATGATGTTCGAAAGAGGTTCCGGTTACTATGATATCATCTAGGTAAGCGAAAGCGTGTGGTTCGAGTTCTGCCCCTATTACCTGATCGAGAGCGCGCTGGAATGTTGCTGGTGCGGAATGTAGCCCAAATGGTAACACCCGCCATTGAAACAGTCCTCTTCCTGGAACCGTGAATGCCGTAAATTGTTTACTGTTTGATTCATCGGGATTTGCCAATACCCATCCTTGAGGTCGATACTGCTAATATATTTAGCATTCCGGAGACGGTCAAGGATGTGATGTATTCTTGGTAATGGGTAGGCATCTGGTATGGAATGAGCGTTCAATTGACGGTAGTCCACGCAGAATCGCCATTCGCCATTTTTCTTCTTCACCAGGACAATTGGGGCACTGTAAGGACTTCTTGATGGTTCAATACATCCTTTAGCGAGTAGTTCGTTCACCTTGATATCAATGACTTCCTGCATCGCTGGATTTCGCGGGTAATAGCGCTGCTTGATGGGGCGGTCATCTTTCATGACTATCTTATGGGTCGTGATGTTAGATATTCCTTCCATCTTCTCGAAAGCTAGTAACTCTTTATCGATGTATTCTTCTGCCATGTTTAGCTCCTCTTGTTTAGTCAGGAATATTTGAGCTGATATGTTTGGGTACGTCCTTGTCTTGGTTTCACTTAGTTTGAGAGTGAGTCCCCCTACTGAGATTGTTGTATTCATGGCTTTTAAAAAATCTAGCCCGAGGATCAAAGAATCCGTGCTTTCTGGTAATATGAAAGGTCGCCTTTCACAGTTTCATGTCCCAACTGAATGTTAGCTGCAATGCCAGTGTTGACATATTTCACGCTGCCATCTGCCATGCGTATACGCGTAGGTAGTAGATTGCGCTGCACTTTTGCGTTCATCTTGCTGGCTAGTGGTTGACTTATAAAACTTCGGGACGCTCCAGTATCCAACGTCGCTTCTACCTGTTGTCCGTTGAGCTGAACTTGTGCCGTAATTCGAGTTTCGTTTACGTGGATTAGTCTTAAGTCCTTGCAGGGCCTGAATTCCGAGAGAACGGCTTCCCCGCTGTTGGACGTCCTCTTATCTCGTTTCCCGGATCTTCCTTGCAGCAGTCAAGGGTTCGTGTGTTCTGTTTTCCACAGATCCAACAAAAAAGAATTTTTGGATTTCGATAGATTCTTGCCATATGTCCCAATTTCCCACACCTTCGGCATGCATTTGGTGCGTCTTGGATTCTCTGCTCGAAAGATTGGACTAGGTGGTTTCTTTCCTCTCTTAGCCTTGGAGGTCCGGTTTTCTCTTGTTCTTCCCGTATAGCTTCGTAATCACCAGCCATGTCGATTAGTTCTCCCAATGTTTCGAAGTCTCGTCGTCGGATATAAAGCTGGTAGTCCGGATGTGCATTTCGATAAATTCGTTCTAGTTGAGCAACGGCTCCTATATCTGCGTGTCGCATTAGAATTTGGATTGCTACAACATAGTCTTTGAATGTCTCCCGTGACCTCTGACGGCGGGCCCAGATTTCATCTTCTAACTTCTCAAAGTATCTTGCCGGTAGAAAGAACTTGAGAAAGTCAGCTTTGAAAGCGGTCCATAATTTCCACTGGCTGTTATTACTTCTATACCAATTTAATGCTTTATCCTTCAAAAGTTCTGGCATGGTACATGGTATTGTGTTAATGTTTAATCCATGGGCTTCCACCAACTCCTCGACTCGTTCGATGAACATCAGCGGGTCTTTGCCCCCGTCATATTTGACAGACGATTTCCGGACTTGTTCTATAGTTTGTGTAACAGGTGGAATTGTTATTTGTACATC
>NW_024034365.1:0-5894 GCF_002237135.1 Teleopsis dalmanni | reverse complement strand
ATAACCCGACAAACGCTGTTTTGCCTTATAAATTATTTCTAGTTTCTAGATAAATTCTAGTGTAGACAAAAAGTAACTTACTTATTATAAGTGTGTAAGTATGTGGTATATGCATGAAATAGGCATGGAGCGCTATGAACGAAAAGGATAATAAAAATAACAAACGCCAAACAATATTATTTTTAAGTTATTATAGTTTATTTATTAAATTATTAATTTAAAATCAATAGATTTTATGATACCAAGTTCCCTGGCAACAACTGTTGTATCTTCAAATTTAAATTGTCTTGGATTGACTGTAAATAATAATAATGATAATGGGCCAGTAACATTAACCAACAACAGTCGAAGATAAAAGTACTCAGTGTGTCTTGGATTAACTATAAATAAGCGTTTGATTTAAATAAATTGAGACATGCATCAACTGGTGAAACTTGCTTGCGGGGCATCCATTTTTTTGTTTAAGGCCATGTGAAATAGCGTGGTACTTGTGAATAGAGTAATGTTTTTGCAAAGGCACCAAAATCATCCGTACTATTAAACAATTCAAAAAATGCAGTGAGTGCAGATTTAGGTGGATTTGTACCACGATCAATCACTGTCTCGTTCGTGAAAAATACACGCTGACCATTTTCAAGATGGACGGCTACCTGAACAGCTGCTGGATCCCGTTCATGAATTAGAAAGCCGAAGATACGCCAAGCAGCTTCATTGGAGGTGATGTACCGACCAATTTGGTAGAGCGTAATTTCACCGTTTTTGTTCATTGGAGGAGCATTTACATTAGTATTTTCTACTCTAAACACAGCCATACCACCGCCTTTATGGACATACTTATATATTTGATGCTCTTCACAGAACTGCAAAACTCAACATTAATATAAGCATTGTATGTCTTGCTTAGCAGAGGCGAATACGTTACCACCCGCCATTGTCCCCCATTATCGGGATTTCTTCGACGATATATTGGATATCCGTCGGTATTTGTTATAGTATCATTAGTGAAATCTTTAGAAAAATTTTTAGTACATTTTCCATCTGCCATGCAAGCCGAAGACGAAGAACGAAGTCGATGTAAATGCTCGATGTACTTGTTGGCGTAGTTACATAAAATATTAAGAAAAAATTTTTCTTTTTCAAAAATATAAACAAAATTTATGTCAAAAAAATAAAAAATTTTTTGTTAAGCACTAAGGATATTTTTACTGGGTAGGGACTCCCTAATCACTTTAGCGGTATGAAAAATAGATAGTAGCCGATTCTCAGACCTACTGAATACGCATATAAAATTTGGTAAAAATCGGTAAAGCCGTTTCGGAGGAGTACGGTAACTAACATTTTGACAATGTTAATTTTATATATAAGATATATATATTTCTTCATATTTCTGCTCTAATTTAAATATAAATAATTAATTAATTATAACGAAGATGCTATCAAGCAGTATAAAAACAAAAATCGAGAAATAAAAGTGAAGTGCTGCCAATGCGAACCGATGGGAATTTTCAGTAGGCAATGCTAAAGATAATGTTTAGTGTATAATATAAGTATATGTATTATAGTATTGTATTGTATAAACATGCCATACTATAATATAGCTATATAATTATAAGCATTTAGTATCAATTTGTCATAGCACATAACTGAAGACCTCAATACCCAGACCTATACCTATACGTTAGTATTAGCTTTATAATCTAAACTATCATTACTAATAAATAAAAACAAAAATAATAATGTTTAGTGTGTTAGTGCACAGATATTTGCATATCATCCTTCTATTATAGGTTACTTTATATATTGAGCAATTTTAAGATCTAACTTGAACATATAGCTATAAAACTGCAAGTTTTGAATGGCTATATATGCAACTTCTTGATAATATATATGTAATATATGTCTCTCTTTGACATTCATTTTTAGCGACCTTCCATGAACATTTGTGCACTACCATTCCAATACATATTCTCTATATATACTATAATATACGTTGTTTAATAAACTTTTGGAAATTTTGAGATATCATAAGTTACACATTTATTCGATTAAGCATAAATTTATAGTAGACAATACATATAGGTATAAGTAGTTAAGTGTCTATTAACATCTGACAGAATTTTTTTACTATATGTAAAAAATCGTATGCTTTGGCATTGGAATCATTATGCTGTCGAGACATAATTATAAAGTAAATTTTCACAGATACATTTTGAAGTTTGTTTTAAGACTTATTCCATTAGTCTTTCACACACAAATGTTTTATTTATAACCTTTTAAATATTTTTTAACTATTAATTATTTATAATGAACATTTGTTTTAATTTTTTCTTTTTTCCTTCAGATTTTAAAAATTCGCATGATTACTTAAACGAGAAAAATGGATTCTGGCAGCGTTGTTAGTGAACCGATATCAGCACATCATCGTGCTTTTGCTAAACAAAAATCCGCATCTATGGTAAGTTCATTTCAAAAATCAATAATAAATAAAAAGCTGAATGTCATCTTTTGTCAACATTTTATCACAGTTAACTTATCATATTAATTAACTTATCTCTGACGGAATAACACAAGTTTCCCATTAGACTATCAATGCTTCAAATCCTATTTAAATATGAATGAATATAAAGCGGCAACAGTCGTTTTAATATTCAAAACTGAAATGTGCTCAAAAAGTTTCTTTCAAAAATTTGCTTTATTAAAAAATGTTAATTCTTTTATATCATTGACTGAAGTACAAAAAAAAATTTACAAATAATAACATGGATGTGAATATATTCAAGTATTTTTCTTAAAATAAAAATCACAGAACTTTTGTTATTATTGATTAATAATACAAGCAAAAGGTTTAAAAAACTATTTGAATAAATTTTTAAATTCATTATTTTTAATAATTTTATTTAGTGGTCATGGGCATTGTACCTACTCAGTCATTGTGTCAGGGACTTTTTCAAAGCTTTGTACTTGAAATTCATTACAACCTGAAGATTAAGCTCATTCTAATGATAATATGATTGCACTTTAGATAGCATCTTGTCCTTTCTAATAATTTCTGTATGAATTTCTTTAGTCCTAAGTAATCTCCGTGTTAATGATTTATTAGAATTGTGTGTTTATACCTGGCTTCTATCACAGATATGTCCTCTAAATCTGAGGATTAAACTCATTTTATTGATAATATGATTACACAGTAAATAACACCTTGTACTTTCAAATAATTTCTGTACGAATTTCTTTAGTATTAAATGAACTGTATTCTAATGACTTATTAGAATTGTACCTTCCTATAAGACACAATCTGGCTTCTATGTTATCACAGTGTGGCTTTCAAACTGCTACCTGTTTACCTTTATTTGTAACATCTTGTCCCTTCTTATAATTTCTGTATGAATTTCTTTAGTACTAAGTGAACTGTATTCTAATGATTTACTAAAATTGTGTCTTCATACCTGGCTTCTATCACAGACATGTCCTGTAAACCTGATGATTAAACTCATTGTAATGATAATATGATTGCAAATTAGATAGCATCTTGTGCTTTCTAATCATTTTTGTACGAATTACTTTAGTACTAAATGAACTGTATTATAGAATTGGAATTGTATCTTCATATAGGCTTTCAAACTGCTACATGTTTACCTTTATCTGTAACAATACACCCATTTTTATCCTCCCTGCGCAGTGTTATAGGGCACCAGAAAAATTTAAGCTTAGATGGATAGACTGTGTAGTGTCTTACGAAAGCACAAAATTTTAGGAAAGTGGCAACAAGCAGGATCGCTTGGGTGACATCGCTCACTGTGCAGATTGAGCTATTTATTATGTTCTACAGTGAAGATAAAGGTAAAGCCTAAAGAACTATAAAGCTACTTGTTGGTGATGAATATTAACATCTTTAAAATAAAATTTTGTCGGACTACAGTCATAGTACTAAGAAAAGAATCGTTATAAAAGTGTTCTTGTACAAAACCACCATGCGGACGAACTACAAAGGAAAAATATTTCAACAAGATTAAAGTTTAATTATATTGGAAAAGTATTAATTTATAAGCTATCGATTCAAAAAGTGCTTCAAACTCTTTGTAAGATATTTCACTATTACAAATCATATTTAAATTTCCATTTTCCAAAAAAATTTGAAAATGTAATTTATGAAAGTCTTCTACGTATCTTTTTGTCTAATTATGGAAACTATATAGACAAATGTAACATTAATTGTACACAAAAAAAACTACATTCGTGCCTCATTCGTGGTATATACTTGTAAATATTAATTTTTATTACGGCAGGCAATAAGTTAGCAAAAAATTATTTTAAAGACTTTCTTTACAAAATCATTCAATTGTAACATGAAAGCGAAAAGCAAATTAATTATTTGCAAAATAAATAAATATTTGAATGTAAAGAAAAACACTATCGATACTTTCCCTACTGACCATTTCTTTATGGCAGGGTTCAGTTGTACATTGATAACAAAAAAATAATAACAAATAATATATGAAAACATATTGTTTTCTATACAAAATTTATGACTTACAAAATTAATATAAAAAATTACTCATACTTTTGACTATTATTTAATTTTAATACTTTTTATAAACACATCAACCTTCCAACTTCAGTAAATCCATAAATTATGGACAGTAGACTGTACTTTTCAAGCAAAATATAAAATTACAATTTAATTGTTTAAATGTTATCGTTATTAAAAAAAAAAATTAAACTTTAATTCAATTCATATCGATTTTCAAATTTATTAACACGTAATAAAAACATTGTTGTTCAGTAATTCAAAAGGTTTTCAGTTAAGCTCATTTAATTGAAATTACAAAGGCATTGCCACACCAAATTACAAAAACACACCATACCAATTTACAATTGCTTTGGGAAGTTCATTAAACCCAACATTAACTAATTGACTTTTCTTATGTTCAGTTACCTTCTTTGATTACTTTTCGGAAGTTGTATAATTACATAATATAAAATATAGAAATTGAGCAGTAATGATATTATATTCAAATAAAAGAAATAAAAAAATTAATCAAGGTTTGACTCACAAAAATAATATATTTTGTAATAATAAGAAACGTGTGAGGTTCTTAAGACATTACTTCCTCTAATTTTAAGATCTATAACCTATAACCCAACAGCATCAATTCAATCGCAAGTTGATATGCTCCATCCCTTCACCATCACAATAATATTTTACTGTAATATTTACTGTACTTATAATATGAAAGCGAATTTTTTATGTGATTAGAAATCCTAGAATTTACTATTTAATTACTATTTGATTTAATCAAATTAACCATAGAATTATTTCGTTATACTGCGTTTTCTCTGAGTATGTGGTTTTTTCAACAACACTCATAACAATCAAATATATTTTTATTCGATATCGAATTTTTATAAAACGCATTAAAATAGCTCATTTCGGTTGGAACTCAAATTTTCCATAAGATTTTTAAATATTTAAAATAGCATTTTATAATAGGCGCTGTAAATGCTTGCTTACAGGGATTGATCATAATTGACGCATCAGCAGATCCCAATACCAATACACGTCACTTTTGTACTCGCGATAAATATTAATATCTAGAATGCCATGCCACAGTTCAATATGTGACGACATCCGGAATATCATTGAAATCCGGAGTATTTTCTTGACGCCATAAACAGTAACACCAATTTTTAATATTTTTATGGAAACACTACTCAAACGCTACGCTTTTAAAAGTACATCGACGAAAGTATATTGATGACTCGTCTTTGGGTCTTTTTAACTTTAAATAAACAAAAATGAACAACAAAGTCTCATAGTGTAGTGTATAGTGTATAAAAATTTTTTAATTGACATTCTATATATTTTAAATAAATACATACTCATATATAAATAA
>NW_024034364.1:0-5895 GCF_002237135.1 Teleopsis dalmanni | reverse complement strand
TACTTAATTGGCAGAACGTTTTAATTTAAAGAAAGAAATCTAGAATAGAATTTCATCTATTGACCTTTTACGGACTGCTGGTTTGATTCAAATGGGTTAGCGATAAGTTTCTTAAAGATGGTTTTAAATTCTCACATGGAGGTTTTTAAATACTTTTCAACTAATGAAAGAAATTAATTATTTTATTCTTATTTTGATGGCAATAACATATTATCCTAATAAGAAATGATCTTTCCAAGTTCTCTAAATTGTAAATTAGAATAATTTAGTTGTTAATTGATTATATAGCATTTCCCCAACGAACCCCACATGTTTCACAATCGCACATATGAACTTTAGGCTTATACCATGTTTCGACTACAGCTAAAATAACTTTTGTTAATTAAATTAAGATTCCGTCGTTTACATTGGCATAAGTTGGTTATTACATGTGAAGGAGGTTTTATATGTTAGAAAGTTGTGTGAAAGTTTTAGGAGAGCTTTTGTTTGTTTACTTTTAATTATGAACAAATGAGATTTAGAACGTGTGCGAGTTAGGCTAGGTTGCGTTATAAATGAGGGAAATTCTAAGTTGTGCTGATAATATAGTGTTGTGTCGATACGTGTTGATAAATAGCTAAATGTGTGCAGTGCAAAAAATCCCAAAAAATATCCCATTTGGTTTAGCATCAACTTAGCCTAACTCGCACACGTCCTTAGTCCTTTTTTGTTAGCAGAAATTAATTATTTCATCATGCAAATTTGATATATATATATATTTATTTATATACACATTATATTATTTTATGTACCAATTCCATATATTTATTTATAAAGAACAAATATTTTAAAAAATTCATACCTGTGTTTTTTCTTTATTTACATTTTGTTTCATGTGTCAAATATATCAAATTTTGCTCATTTGCGTCTTGGAAAATATATTTTGCAATGTTACATTCGATATTTTTGGGCTTAAATCCTTTGATTGATTCTAAGTTAACTAACTAAGTTAAAAAGTACGAAAGCTCTTTGTATGATTAATCAAATTTCATTAGCGACCTTAAATAAACTGGTCTAACGAAGGCAATGGAAACATATTATTAGAGTTCATACTTTAACTTTGTTAAACTTAGTTTAACTTTGTTCAAGTATGAACTTTAACTCTACTTTTAAACTTTATAAACTTTTACTACTTTAATAATACTTTGTGAGGTACTAATAAATATAGACACATATATTCTCTTAACATGGTGATCAACATACAGAATTATTATTATTATTTGGGAATCGGATTTATTCTATTAAATTGTTTATACGTTTAATGGTTAATATTTATAAATAAAATGAACTAATGAAATCAACTGAAATTTTACTATTAGACATTTTGTTAATTTCAATAAAAAACGCTATATAAAATTTATATATGAGAATTTTTAAATAATTATTGTATATAAGAATTATAATTAAAAAATTATTAAACTTAACTCAGTTAGTTTTATATTTAGGCTAAATGAAATAACTCAAAGTTTATGCTAACAACTATACTAACACATATATCTATCTTCACCTTCTCTTGAGTTATACGGGTATTATATTATACTATATACTACATAAGTCTATGTAAAAATTTTTATGCAACGATAGTCAATTGTTGTCATTAGCTTCTGCAAAACGATCCTTTAGTTGCAAATTCATGCATTAAAGAAAGTCAAAGCAACCTACCAACTACCAACCAACCAACCAACCAACCAAGCAGCCAACTAAGGGCGAACACTTGATAATTTATTGGGGTACCAACTGACATTTTGTACTTAGCAACTAAAATAAACCAAATTCTCCGCTCCTTGTGTTTACTGTTCTTGCAGAGAATGGCGATCACGATCTCGTAAGTACTTATTTGGTCGGCACAGTTTTGATTTTTAAGTAGGACACATTCAGTTGCTGATATTGTGGAAATCTGTACATATTTATGCCATTTTTTCGATTTATAAAATAGCAATGTCAACATTGCCGTCGTTGAATGTCGTCGAATGTCGATCGTTGGCGTAGTCTGTTGTTTACGACTCTGGTGGCTGGAGGAGTTGGCAGTTGAATGTTTACCGGCTCTTTAGGCGTCGTGGCTGCCGTTGTTTGTTTCATATTAATAAGGAGTGCAAATAAACACAAATGGAAAATCCCTTTCTTCTCTCAAATAAAATCAAAAGTTAGATTCAAATCGTCGCTTTAGAAATATTCTGAAATTGTTTGGCATTTTATGCATACGTATGAATACGTATAAATTTTTCTATCTCATTTTTTCATCAGATTTTATCATTATAATTTTTATAGGTGTGATACATTTTTAAAAAAATATTACGAATATTTTTCTAACTGAATTATTTCATTAATTTTTTTTAGATGTATTTCAATGGAAATATATGAGATATGTTCTACAACATATCATATTGTAAAAATAATTTTATCTTTAAAAAACTTTGGCTAAATAAGGATAGACAAGCTGAGGATAAAGCTATGATATATAAGGTAGCCAACTTATCTAAACTAGCCATCTTATTACTAAGTAAACCAGCAAAATATTTCAAGATATTAGTTACTTTAAATATAAAACAAAATTTCTAGCTAATTATGTATCAATTTTAATATAAGATTATACATCTTAAAAATATTTTTTTAATTAAAAAAATATAAAAAAATTAATTTGTATTTTGCCGAAGCTTATGGATCTATCATATATTATACAATAGTTATTTACAATTTACCTGCAAATGGTTCTTTTATTAAAAACATAATCTTATGAATAAATATTTAATTAATTCATTAATTAAATAAATATTTAATTAAATCATTAAATTAATAAATATTTAATTAATTAAACAACAATCTATAAATAATTTGAAACTACTACAATATATTCGATATCTACCATGAATGGATGAAAACAGAAGAAAAAATCAAAAGAATATGGTTTTGAAACTGGAAGAATTAAACCAAATCTACAGTGTGTATATAGCGTAAATCAAAGAATGGTCAAATAAAAAGTATAAGATACCGCCTTTACTGATATTAATAATGAATAGGAATGGATGAAAATAGACAAGAACAAAATACGTAAATATGGTTTTTAAAACCGAATTTGTCGAATCAAATCAACAGTGTAAAGAAAACGTTGAACAATCGGCAGAAAAACTTGGTCAGAGAAAATGTAGAAACCCAGCATGTACGAAATTTCAAAAGGCGGCAAAAGTGAATAACGATTGAAGCATTAAATGATAATTATAATAACCGAGAATGGACGAAAACTGCTAAAAAAATCTAATAAATACGATTTTGAAACTTGAAAAATTAAACAAAATCTATATTTAACAGATAATCTAAAACAAACGGCGGAAATGCAGAAAAACAATAAGTAACCGAAAAACAAGAAGGAAATTTTAAAGGTCGCAAAAATCGATCGCAACAAAAATTAGGTTATATAATAGTTATGTTTTATTGGTCAGTTTGTATAGAATTAATGGGAGATATCTGTGTTCGTTGAAATTGTACAAGTTTGGTTTGGCCCAAAGCCCACTTGAGCTCCAATAAGCGTACGAACGAGCTGCAACGTAGGAACAACGCTGAGAAACACGATTTCCTTATTAAAGTGAATTTGAACTAATCTGACAAGTCTATAAACATGGTCAATATCCTAATTTTGCAGAATAACAGCTATGTCAGTTCGATACTAAAAGAAGTCCCTAAGATTTAAAATGTTCTCCTAATCGACGATGAGAAGTTGCACATAACACATGAAGTGAAGTAGAATTTCCTCATCATTTGCAAAGTCACAACTCCGATAAAAGCCATTATACGGAAGACTCAGTCTCATAGCATGTCTTCCTAGTACGCAGTGACCGTAATGTTGAGCAGGTGACGCCTTACTTAAAGCAGCTGCCTTAATTAATAACTAACAGCAGAAATTCGAGCCATTTTGGTCATAATACATAGATAACAACAACTGTAATCTCAACAAATGTATTATCATGTTCCTTGTCTTCAATTCAAGTTCTCCAAATAGTTGTTGTGTCAATTTGGACAATTCTTGGTAGCTCAAAATAGATAATAATTTTTACAGTCTCAATAAATGTATTATCATCTTCCTTGTCTCCAATCTAAGTTCTTCAATTAGTTGTTGAGATTCAATTGGTATTTACCAGTACTGTTTATGAACAAAATTAGAGTTTGCGATCTACTCCTTTTATCTGTTATCGTACAATACAGACATGAACTGATTTTGTTTTAGTTCATCTGCAATTTACAGAAAAATCTCTTTGCGAAAGAGATTTAATAGAGTCTATAAGCATTTCGTTACGTCTAATCAGCATTAATTTATATCGAGTTTGGATTTTTAAAAAGCTGTATGTATAATGGGTGCCGCATTCTCTAACAATGATTGTGACTTTTTCAGTAACATCTAGACAATTCTAGATAGGATAAAAAGAAGTGGTATGAAATCATCTCTCTAGCTCCAAAATTTAGTAAACCTCAATTTTTCGAATATGAAATGAATAGTGTTGGTAGATTACCTGGAAACGGTTACTTGTGAAAATTATTTGCAAATTATTGCAAACTTTTGAATTACTTTATTGCAAAAGTATGTGAAAAAGAACATAGAAGAAACAAATATATTCCATCAAGGTAATACACTTGCTCAAAAATTTTTTTTTATTTCTTTCCATAAAACTATAAATCCTTATATCGTCATTGTTTGACTTGAATATCAAATTTGTTATAAATATGTTTACAAATGAAAGAGTTGTATTTATAAGTATTCATAATGTCTGTCTATTGAAGTTAAACATTTTTAGTGTAGATCTGATGCCCGTTTTTATTTTCAGGAATAGTTTTTATTTCTCAAATATTTATTATAGGGCACATTCAAGTTCTTCATTCCGATAAATTTTCAGGGTCCACTGAAATTAATTGAAATAAATTACTTTGCAATTACACTACAATTCAATTTTATAAATTTTAATAGAACTTCTAAGGATCATTAATAATTTATAAACTTAATTATTGAATTAACTTTTATTATAAATTCTAATTTATCAAATTTTTATTAAATATATGTTAATATATGGAAAACATTATATGGCCTTATTTCATTGTATTGTATTCTCTGAATAAATTATTCAGAAAATACATATTATTATTAATATTATATTATTATTTTTTTCCTTTTTATCAATGTACCTAAATAATACCTATAAAAACAATTCTATGCTTTATAAAGAATAGTAAGTTCCGTATAATCGCAATGAAATAAAAAATTGTTTAATTTTTTAAAATTAAAGATTAAAACTTTCACATAATTTTAATTTTTATTTATTATTTATAATAAATCAATTCAGTGAATTTAGTATTTTTGAGGAAATATTAGAAACGTGCCTGTATAGTTACGTTAATTTTTTTTGTTATAGAATTTTTTCTCTAGTATCTCTATTTTATTGAGGGTTTTTAGTGCTTCTGGCAGCACTTTTTATTCTTCTTTCTTATTGTTTGTAGTTGTAGCTACTTTCTTCTTAGTCACTTTTAGTGCTATTAGTTAGCACTTTCACTGTTATATGTAAACCGTATATGATTGAGCGCAGTACCACATGTCTCAGTAAAGTTGAAGGTACCTCAAGACACAAATCAAATTAAAGTTAACATAATAGTAGGTGTTTTTTTAATATATATTTTATTTAAAGAAGAAATGAGTAGATTTTGAAAGTCTATTTTAATTATTTTACAATATTGGATGTAAGCAATACTCTTTACATATATAAAATATTTATATTCTGTCATTATAGTGCGATAATAGTGCATGATATGATTACATCAGTTTTCAGATATGAGTAAACAATATTATTTACATGGAAAGCAACATTCATAGTATTC
>NW_024034363.1:0-5896 GCF_002237135.1 Teleopsis dalmanni | reverse complement strand
TTTTTTTATTTTTAAAACATACATTTATTTATTGCATCTTCTCTTAAAATAAGACTAACAATAAGTTGTAAAATCTTATAACTAATCACATAATGTTACAAATTTTTATTTTAACTATAGATTTTATAAAATAAAATAAAATAAGTCAACCTTATATCACGAACCTCACTTAGATTAATGGGTTAAATTTCATTGGAGTGAATGTTGGGTGGTTTCTTAAGAAAGTGGTTCAACTTTAACAGATTACTAAAAAGAAAGGTGCGGTTTTTACTTCAAGCTGTTGAATATTAATTAACGGCTGGACGGTCAGCTCTTTTTAGGCGGGAAGTAATGGACAGAAGTGCGAGATTTCTTGCTAAAGGATTAACATGCTCTGTCAGCCTTTTATTGTATTTTTTTTTATATTATCAAATTCAGCTTTAACTAGGGGAATTTGTAGATCTCGGTATATACTTTCATTAATAATATACCATGGGGCACCAGTGATAATTCTTAGTATTTTTGACTGAGCTCTTTGTATAATTTCAATCTTTGAAGCACTAGCATTGCCAAATAGCTGGATACCATAAGTCCATATTGGTTTTATGATGCTGTTATACAAGAGTACTTTATACTCTAGGCACAGGGAAGATCTGCTATTAATGAGCCAATGCAACTTAGAGGCTTGGAGCTTCATCTGAATTTTTTTGGCTTTAATATGTTTGCGCCAAGTTAGTCGTCTGTCTAGGTGGATACCTAAGTACGTTATATTATCTGCTTGTGGTATGGGAATGTTGTTTAGTAAAATTGTTGGAGATGTACTCCGATTTAAGATAAAAATGACGTGTCTACATTTTAGTTCGTTAATTTTAATTCGCCATTTTGACAACCATTTCTCCACCCGATATAAGTGAGATTGAAGTTGGTTTGAACCTAGCACAGCGTTTCTGTTTCGGCATAAAATTGCCGTATCATCGGCAAACGTTGTGGTGATAACTGAACTACTTATCGGGATATCAGATGTGTAAAGTACATACAATATAGGGCCAAGAACACTTCCTTGTGGAACGCCAGCTTCTATTGGGAAATTATTAGAAGTATATGATTTGCATTTCACTTTAAAGCTTCTATTATGCAGATACGATTCTAGAACTGAGTGGACATTTGCAGGTAATGAATAGCGTATCTTATATATGAGTCCATTATGCCATACTTTATCAAATGCTTGTTTAACATCAAGGAATACCGCTGAACAATATTCTCTGAGCTCAAATGCGTGTCTTATTTCATTCGTTATACGATTCACTTGCTCAATAGTTCCATGTTTTTCCCTAAAACCAAACTGGTGGGACGGTATTAAGTTTTGAACGTCAAGGAACGGTTTTAGCATGGTTTTAGAAAGGCATGGCAGTAAGCTTATTGGCCTGTATGAACAGGCAAGCGTGGGGTCTTTACCTGATTTATGAATTATAATAATCATGGATGTTTTCCACTCTGTTGGATAAAAGCCAAATTTAATTATGGCATTAAAAAGTCTTGTGATAAAATTTATGGCCAAAAGGGGTAAGTTTTTTATCATGATGGGTGAGATATTATCATATCCCGGTGCTTTTTTGCAATCTAACTTATTTGTGATTATTTGAACAAGATCATTGGCCGTGATATTCATGTCAATAGATGGTGCTGGTGGATCTTGAGTGGGAAAGTCATATTGTCCTGCTGCAGGATTTGGTTGGAACACCTCTTTTAGGTAATCAGCAAAAACGTTAGATTTTTCTTCATCACTTCGCGCCCAGTTTCCAAGAGAGTTTCATATTGGAGAATTGGAGTCTATGGGAGGATTTATACCTTTGCTAGCATTCCACAAAGATGAATGGTTTTTGCCATTTGGACATAGGTTTTGAATATAATTATATTGTCTGACTTTGTCTTCCTTGCTTAATGCAGATCTAAGTCTTCTTTGGGCTTCCTTAAATAAGTTTTGCGCTAAAGGGGACCTAGATTTTTGCCATTCACGCCTTAATCTACGTTTTTGTAAAACTAAATTCTCTATGTCACTATTTGTAAGAACTCTATTGAATCTGTAAATTTTATTGCCTTTAGGGGTGGAGTTTTCTGCTGCTGAAATCAGAATTGAGTTTAAAACCGAGGTTGCGTCCTCAATATGAGACTTACACTTTATCTTGTAATTTGTGTGTATGTGTGAGTTAATATACTTTTTATATTTGAGCCAGTTTGTTTTAGGACTTGTAAGGCTATAGGAACAGTCTCGTAACTGAGGACCATCACGTAAGCAAAATGTAACTGGAGAATGGTCAGAAGACAAATCGCAGCTAGTGTATGTTGAGATAAAATTTTTGCTTATGCCTTTGGATACGGCGAAGTCTATTAGGTCTGGTATTTTATTGTTATCAGCAGGCCAATATGTTGGCTGCCCAGGAGAGATTACGTCTAGTGAATTTTTTCTATTTACAATTGAATTGCAGAGCTGTTTTCCTTTTGGATTACAGAGTCGTGAACCCCAATACGTGTGCTTGGCGTTGTGGTCTCCCGCCGCAAGAAATCTTTCACCTAGAGTTAAAAAGTAATCCGTAAATTGGGTCTCAGTAATGTTGAAGCGAGGAGGGCAGTAAACTGCCGATAAAGTTAAATTTTTTCCTGTGTGCTTAAGGTGTATTGATGTGGCTTGCATATAATTATGAGCATATGTACCTAGAAAATAGTGTTTTAGACACCTTCGTATCAAAATACCTGTACCACCATGTGCTTTGTCATCTGGGTGATTGGTTTTATAGAATAAATAACCAGGAATAGAAAAGAAATTTTTGTTAGTTAGATGTGTTTCTGAGCAAAGCTTTACATCCACACTTTCTCGGGACATGAAATTTGTGAGTTCAAGTTTAAGTTGGCTTAAGCCGTTTGCATTCCATGTACAAGTTTTTAAAGTACTCATTATTTAGATAAAAACATTTGCATTAATTGGCTTTGCATTTTAACTATCTCGTTAAGAGTAGTTTGCATGATTGACATGAACTGAGTTAAGCTCTGAGTGAGTGGAGATCATTATTTCCAAACTATTACTTTGAACTGGAGGGGCTTGTTGCTTGTCAGATTTAACGACATTAGCATATGAAACACCTGGTGTAACAGGCTTAGAAGTTAAAGGTTGAGGTACTTCAACTAATTTAATGGTGTTGCTTCTTGTAGAATTACGCAACGCTTCTTTCTGCAGAGCTAACCTGTGCTTTAGTTCTTTATAAATAGGACAGCCTCTGTAGTTTGCAGTGTGATTTCCACTGCAGTTGCTACATTTTTTGGAGTTGGTATCCTTTAATGCTTTTTTATCGCATTCGGAACTATGGTGAAGCTCGCCACAAGCTACGCACACTGTACGAAGAGTGCAATATGACTTAGTATGGCCATACTCTTGGCAGTTTGTGCATTGCACCGAACCATTTCTTTTGTGGGGCTCCTCAACGCTAATTCTGCGGTGAAGTAAATACTGTAGGTTGTAGATGGGATGGCTCTCATTTTTTTTAAGCTTAGAAACTTCCGGGTGAAGTTCAACTTTAAACATAGGTTGTGGGATTTTATCTTTGTTAACAATATTTATTACTGCTCTAGCGCTAAAGCCTTTTTCGCTTAGGACATTTGTTATCTCAATGGGTTCTACATCTGATTCGATACCTTTAATTACGATAACAAGGCCCTTACTACTCTTTAGTTGGTATGTGTAGTAATTTTTTTTGCTGTCTTCGAAATATTTGGTTATGACTCTAAAATTGTTTTCAGTGTCGATTTGGATTTTGGTTTCGTGTATATTGCCCCTAGTTATAGGAACAATATGAAAAGTATTGTTTCCAATCAGACTTGCAAGGATTGTAACGAGGTTATTTGAGCTGCGTTCACGCAAGTAGATTGGAGGCGGTTTAAAATTTTTGTTAATAATTATTTTATTTTTTGGACTTGCTAAGTCGGAAAATGCAAGCGAAGTTGCCGAAGGTGCAATATTTGACAAACTTTTGTCAGTTTGTGTAGTTTTCAGAGGCAATGTATTCGATGCGTCTATTACCAAATAAGCATTACGTTTACTTGGAATGCTTATCGTATGTCTTCTTTCTAGAATTTGATTGCTCATTTGCATACGTGGTTATATATGCAAATAGCAGGTGTGCTATAAGATTTACTTAATTTAACTACTATTAATATTAATTGATATTAAGTTAAATTAACTATATAAATATAAGTAAAATTAAATTAAATTAACATAAAGAAGAAAATAATAAAAATAAAAATGAAGATGTAAAAAATAAAATGAATATGTGTAAAATATTATACTTTATATTCTAATAATTAAACATATAAATAAAAACAAAAAGAGAAAAAAAGAATAATAATAATACTAATAATTATAATAATAATAATAATAATAATATAATAATAATAATAAAATAATATCTTTAAATTCCAAAATCCACTGTTAGCACGTATGTTGGTTTTGATGTTGTGTTGTGTTGTGATGAATTGCGGGCTTCCAATTACAGCTTTTGTGGAACACGTTTGTAATAATACTAGCTGTCTCTATCAGCACTTTTTTGTTTTGTTTATATATTCACAAAACCGCACTGATATTTTGTTTGAATGCTTGCTCACTTTTTTTATTTTGAGCTTTAGAAAATAATTTGCTGTCTCTGTCAGCTATTTGAGTTTTTTTTAATATTAAAGTTGTGCAAAAATCAACAAAAATCGAAAAAGCGCGCGCTATTTTCAAATTAATATTTTATGCACTTTTAACTTTTAGGAATTGTTTTTTTGTCCGAGAATTTTCTGTTTTTTATTTTTGTATTAATAACAAAAGTTATTCTTTTAAAAGTGATTGTTATTTACTTGTTTTTATACTGAAATTTAAATTTTTCCGAGACCGGCTTAAAAACACGTCCGCTCACTAGAAAGTTCGAAAGCTATTCGCTAAAAAAATAAGTGAGAAAATTTTGAATACAAAAATTCTAAAAAATGGAAAATAAATAAAATCTGTTGAAATGTCTGAAGTATGAAATGTAAGTTTTTATTTAGTATTTACTTAAAAACTTAAATTTAATTCTATAGTAAATAAATGGAAATTGCAGATTTTATTAGAATTATCAAGCAAAACTGACTCTTCCATTCCCTTTTTAAATACTAGTTCAAGTGTATTAAGTTCAAGGGATGAAGTGCATCAGCATGGATATAGTGGAAATTTTGTGGAAGCGTTCAATAATTTTTCCGTTAAAGATTACTGAATTTGCATTTGCGCATAAAAAATAAAATTGCTATATATTAATTATGTTTCATATTTTAATAGATTTGTTAATAAAATCCAATCAGCAAATACAAAATAACCCTGCTGGTCACAATTGGACGAGAGCAATGAAGGAAATTTGTATATTTTTGTGATATATGGCAAATATGAATACTTTTTGCGAATTTGATATTTGTTTTGGCATACCAAAAGCTTGTGTATGGAGAATAATTGAAAGAACTAGTGTTTAGCTTAATTTATAAAATACGCACTTGCTAATAGTGCAAAAGTGGGATCTACGAAAAAATTTTCTTTCGTGATTGGTTGCATAGACAGCACGCATGTTAAAATAAATGCACCTCACCATAGCAATTAGGCTTATTTCAAAAGGAAGCATGATTATAGCTTAAACTAGCAGGCAGTTTGCATTGGTTTTTTTATAAACGTGTATGTTAGAGAGCCTGTTTCCTTATGTATTGTTCTGTTTTAATTAAATAAATGTATTCAACTTAATTTTTAAATATTCATTTCAAATTAATTGATTTTCATAAATTATCAAACAACACTTTTTTAATAATAATAAAACATAAATAATTAAAGTAATAATTTTAATTAATTTTAATAATTTTAATTTATAGT
>NW_024034362.1:0-5897 GCF_002237135.1 Teleopsis dalmanni | reverse complement strand
TTTCATTGGAGTGAATGTTAGGTGATTTCTTAAGAAAGTGGTTCAACTTTAGCAAATTACTAATAAGAAAGGTGCGGTTATTACTTAAAGTTGTTGAATATTAATTATTGGCTGGACGATCAGCTCTTTTTAGGCGGGAAGTAATTGATAGAAGTGCGAGATTTCTTGCTAAGGGATTAATATGCTCCGTCAGCTTTTTATTGTAATTTTTTCTTATATTGCCAAATTCAGCTTTAACTAGGGGAATTTGTAGATTTCGGTGTATACTTTCATTCCTAATATACCATGGGACACCAGTGATTATTATTAGTGTTTTTGACTGAATTCTTTGTACAATTTTAGTATTTGAAGCACTAGAATTACCAAATATCTGGATACCATAAGTCCATATTGGTTTTATGATGCTGTTTTACAATAGTACTTTATACACAGGCACAGAGAAGATCTGCTATTAATGAGCCAATGCAACTTAGAGGCTTGGAACTTCATCTAAATTTTTTTAGCTTCAATATGTTTACGCCAAGTTAGTCGTCTATCTAGGTGAATACCTAAGTACGTTATGTTATCTTGTGGTATGCTTGTGGTATGGGAATGTTATTTAATGAAATTGTTGGAGATGTACTCCGATTTAAGGTAAAAGTAACGTGTCTACATTTTAGTTCATTAATTTTAATTCGCCATTTTGACAACCATTTCTCCACCCGAAATAAGTGAGATTGAGGTTGGTTTGAAGCTAGCACAACGTTTTTGTTTCGACATAAAATTGTCGTATCATCAGCAAACGTTGTGGTGACGACTGAGCTACTTATTGGGATATCAGATGTGTAAAGTACATACAAGATAGGGTCAAGAACACTTCCTTGTGGAACGCCAGCTTCTATTGGGAAATTATTAGAAGTATATGGCTTACATTTCACTTTAAAGCTTCTATTATGCAGATATGATTCTAAAACTGAGTGGACATTTGAAGCTAATGAACAGCGTATCTTATATATGAGTCCATTATGCCATACTTTGTCAAAGGCTTGTTTAACATCGAGAAATACCACGGAACAATATTCTTTGAGCTCAAATGCGTGTCTTATTTCGTTCGTTATACGTTTCACTTGCTCAATAATTTCATGTTTTCCCCTAAAACCAAATTGGTGGGAGGGTATTAAGTTTTGATCGTCAAGGAACGGTTTTAGTTTTAAAAGCAGTGCTCTTGCAAAGAGTTTAGAAAGGCATGGCAATAAGCTTATTGGCCTGTATGAAGAGGCAAGCTTGGGATCTTTACCTGATTTATGAATCATAATAATCATGGATGTTTTCCACTCTGTTGGGTAAAAACCAAATTTAATAATGGCATTAAAAAGTCTTGTGATAAAATTTATAGCCATAAGGGGTTAGTTTTTAATCGTGATGGGTGAGATATTATCATATCCCGGTGCCTTTTTGCAATCTAACTTGTTTGTGATTATTCGAACAAGATCATTGACTGTGATATTCATATCAATAGATGGTGCATGTAGATCCTGAGTGGGAAAGTCATAATGTCTTGTTGCAGGATTTGGTTGGAACACCTCTTTTGGGTAATCAGCAAAAACGTTAGATTTTTCTTCATCACTTCGCGCCCAGTTTCCGAGAAAGTTTCTTATTGGAGACTCTGATTCTATGGGGGAATTTATACCTTTTCTAGCATTCCACAAGGATGAATGGTTTTTGCCATTTGGATATAGATTTTGAATAAAATTATACTGCCTGATTTTGGTTTCCTTGTTTAATGCAGATCTAAGTCTCCTGTCGGCTTCCTTAAATAAGTTTTTCGCTAAAGCGGACCTGAGGATCATCAACTAAGCAAAATGTAACTGGAGAATGGTCAGAAGACAAATCGCAGATTGTGTCTGTTGGATAAAATTTCTGCTTATACCTTTGATCACGGCGAAGTCTATTAGGTTTGGTATTTTATTGTTATCGATAGCCCAATATGTTGGCTGCCTAGGAGAGATTACGTCTAGTGCATTTTTTCTATTTAGAATAGAATTGTAAAGCTGTTTACCTTTTGGATTAGAGAGCTGTGAACCCCAATACGTGTGCTTGGCGTTGTAGTCTCCTGCTGCAAGAAATCTGCAACCTAGAGATAAGAAGTAATCCGTAAATTAGATCTCAGTAATGTTGAAGCGAGGGGGGCAGTAAACTGCCCATAAAGTTAAATTTTTCCCTTTGTGCTTAAGGCATATTGATGTGGCTTGCATATAATTATGAGCATATGTACCTAGAAAATTGTGTTTTAGACGCCTTCGTATCAAAATACCTGTACCACCATGTGATTTGCCATCTGGGTGAGTGGTTTTATAGAACAAATAACCAGAAATAGAAAAGAAATTTTTGTTTGTTAGATGTGTTTCTGATCAAAGCATTACATCCACACTTTCTCGGGACATGAAATTTGTGAGTTCAAGTTTATGTTGGTTTAAGCCGTTTGCATTCCATGTACAAATTTTTAAAGTACTCATTATTTAGACAAAAACATTTGCATTAATTGGCTTTTGCATTTTAACTATCTCGTTAAGAGTAGTTTGCATGATTGACATGAACTGAGTTAAGCTCTGAGTGAGAGTGGAGATCATTATTTCTAAACTATTACTTTGAACTGGAGGGGCTTGTTGATTGTGAGATTTAACGACATTAGCATATGAAACACCTGGTGTAACAGGCTTACAAGTTAAAGGTTGAGGTACTTCAACTAATTTAATGGGTTTGCTTCTTGTAGGATTACGCAACGCTTCTTTCTGCAGAGCTAGTGTGATTTCCACTGCAGTTGCTACATTTTTTGGAGTTGGTATCCTTTAATGCTTTTTTATCGCATTCGGAACTATGGTGAATCTCGCCACAAGCTACACACACTGTACGAAGAGTGCAATATGACTTAGTATGGCCATACTCTTGGCTGTTTGTGCATTGCACCGGACCATTTCTTTTGTGTGACTTCTCAACGCTAATTCTGCGGTGAAGTAAATACTGTAGGTTGTAAATGGGATGGCTCTCATTTTTTTTAAGCTTAGAAGCTTCCGGGTGAAGTTCAATTTTGAACACGGATTGTGGGATTTAATCTTTGTTAACAATGTTTATAACTGCTCTAGCGCTAAAGCCTTTTTCGCTTAGGAAATTTGTGATTTCAATGGGTTCTACATCTGATTCGATACCTTTAATTACGACAACAAGGCCCTTACTACTTTTTAGTTGGTATGTTTAGTAATATAATGTTAGAACATTCTTTTATTTACTTATATTGTTTTCATACTTACCCGCTGCTATGTCATTAGCTGATATGTCATGAATCATTTTTAAACTTCTAGATATGCAAGTCTCTTCCCATGTAGAGTTTAATGGGTTTCTTGCATCTGTTTGGATTTCTAAAATAAAATCTGTAGAATGTTTTTAGAAGCTGTTAGGTGTGCTTATAATATATCTTGACGTCAGTTATTCACAATTAACACATACTAATTTTTGTTTATGTTTGGTTATAGAATTTTTATCGTGTAAAAAAAACATCTCTTATTTTGTTGACATTATGTAGTATTCTGATTATGGATTTATCTGATTTTTTGTGATAGGAGATTGAAATAATTTATTTTTAATTGTTTGAATATTATTTTCTTACTCCTCTATTTCCCCGTGTTTTGTTCTTATGAAAAGTTATTTTCAGAGTGAGGAAAAGGGAAAGTTCTATCAATGTTAAACCTATAATATAGTGATTTGCTATTTGCAAATATTTTTGGCGCCAAATGCGGACGCAGCTGAATTTGTCATGAAAATTGCATGCATGCATTGCAATAGTGACTAATAGTCGTGGAATTGTGCAATGTAATGTGATATAAACTGTTTATATTTAAACTGTAAATTCTGAGAAATCAATCTTTGTTTTACATTATACGTATTATATTTTTCGGAAGAAATAGTTATTTACTCATAGAGATTTGCTATAAAAATTACCAACTATTCACTCACCGATTATTCATATGAAATAGTGAAATGTAGGGGGTGTCTCTTTATTGTATCGAAGCGATAAAGTCGTTAACTATTTTTAAGCCAAATTGAGTTAACAGTTTATATGTGTATCTTTTTATTACTGTATATCATTTATTTATTATTATTTTTTTTTTGCAAAATTTTATTAATACTTATCTCAACTCTAGACAGACATTGTTGTCACACGTTGTATGTATCTTTTTAGTTAGTAACTGTTGCGTCTCTGTGTGTGGGGTGTTGTGTACAAAAATGTATTATGGAAAAAAGAAAAAAAAATAATGAAATAAAATAAAATTTATATGTAGATACAGATACAAAAATTTTTCCTCAAACGAAAATGAAAGCTTCCTATTGAGCATTTTAGTACTCTCGTAGCAAAACGTAGTATCTATCGCTGCTGAATTAGGAACGTGGGCGTTTTTATAATGCGTTTGAAAAAAATTTTATTATATCATTTATTGTAGGTGTTTTTACATATACTATATATATAGTCATAAAGTTTAAAAAAAAATTATAAATTATCTCTTTTTTTTATAATAAAAGAACAATTAATTAAATGAGCAAAAATAAAATATTATTTATTATAGCAAATTTTTAATAATCATTAAAAATTATTGAGAAAAATCATAATTAATTATTAATAATATTATTTTGATTTGTGTGCATTTTAAAATTCAAAATAAATATTTAATATGTTTTAACAAATTTTTTTTAATACTATTAAAATGTACTAGTATTGAAAATACTTTTCTTTATATATGTTGTATAATATTATTTATAGTATTTTATTACCAACAACTGTTTCTGTAGATTAATTATTGTATTTTAACTAGAAATTGTGTTTCATTGATAAAGTATTAGTAATTATTAAATCTGTTTTGTTGGTTATAGCTACTTAAGCTATAAATTAAAGTAAATATCTTCACTTTTGCTTATACAATTGCATATTGTTTCTGTTAATTACATTTAAAAATATAAATGTCTTTCAACATTTTCAGTTAACATTTTAAATTATACTGCATTCTAATATTTTTTTGTATTTTTTTTTTGTTTCATTTATTAGTAAAATGAAAACATTTTTCATATCTCATTGAAAAGCCAACCTCAAACTGCCAATTGCTCTAGATATTTTGTTGATTGTTGTCTATATGTGTACAATATATTTAAACATATATACCACAACATATGCAGTTCATTCATAAAAAAAAATGCAATTTTATTATTTGTTTGTAAAAAAAAATAAAAAATAAACAAAAAAAAAATAATATACAAAAAAAAGTAATATACCAAAAAAGAAAATTGTAACACAAAAACTAAAGTAGAACGCAAATATAAATAATAAATACACTGCCAATTATTTTTTTTTTTTTTTGAAAACTTATCTAAAATAAATTATCGATAATTTAGTTGTAATGTTACAAAAAAAAAAGTTAATATAATACATATGAAAAAAAATGTACTTAAATATAATTGAGTTTTATTTTTTTATAATTTCCACCGTTATTAATTTTTTTCCTGCCAATCTAAAATAACTATTTATATAATAACTAATAGTTTATTTGACACAGTGTACTTTAATTTTATAGTGCAATGTTTACTTTTTTATAGTAAAAATACTTTTTTTTTCCTCAACTGCTTAACTAACAATTCTTTTAATTTCCTCTCATTGGTTTCATTTAATTTTGTTTTATTTTTCACTCTTATTTTTCTTTACATTTTTTTTTTTCAATTAACTATTAATTTTTCTTTAAATGCTATAAAAGAAAAAATTTTATTTTTTATCTTTTTAACTCTATACATGAATTGTGTATGCCATTGCGCGCGGTGCCTTATCTATTTAACTATCTACGAGTATCTATCTATCTATCTACCTACCTTATCGCTAA
>NW_024034361.1:0-5897 GCF_002237135.1 Teleopsis dalmanni | reverse complement strand
TATATACATAAATGCATATAATATATTACATCTATTATATTATATTAATTATAATATATTATATTTATATCCTGACGCACTAAAGTCGTGATTCATATTTACACTACATTATAAATAGATTTTCGAAACATAGGGCTTTGAAATTATTTATTATTTACTTTCTTAGTTAGCCATTACAGACATGAATTGTCCGCGTCTGCGTTCAGTAGCTTTTGTTAGACAAATTCATCAATAGTCTGCTGTTGCCAGCTAATAGTACCGCCTGCACCATTTACCTAGTCTTTCCATGTAGAATGTGCACATCCTCCACAGCATTTTCCAGCAGCGGACACTAAATTAAACACCTTTCTAGTCGGAGCACTTTGTTCCATTCACACGACATCACCAAACCAGCAAATCCGCTTTATTTTTACTAGCTTAACTAAATCAATGTCGCAGTATAGCTCGTATAACTCATTATTTTATCTAGATCTTCGGAAGAAAAATTTAAAATACCACATATTATCCTAAAAATTTTCTTCGGAAATTATTTATAGAATAATTAGTACATTATATATGTTATGTATTATATGAAATTTAAATCAATTAATATTGTATCATTGTTTTTTACGTTCAGTAGCAGATTAATAAATAACTCAAAATACTTGTAGTCATTTTTAAGTGAAACAGTTAATTTAACTAGATGACCTAATATAGTCTAAACTACTCGACCCCTTTCCCCCGCTATGTGTACCATAAAAGCATTGACAAAAATAGAATAAATTCAAATGCTCAAATTTTGTAAGGCACTATCGAATACTCAAGGAAAATAGTTATTGTAACTAACTTTTAAGTTATGATTTGTGTTCCTATTTTGATTTAGTCAAAGCAAGGATATTGATTATAGACATATTGATTATTGTGTGTAAAATTTTAGAAACACTAGACTTAAGTTTCAAGGCAGTGAATATTTGACTTTAATCGAATTTGATTTGTTACTACCAGGGAAATTGAAGAACATGTTAACTTCTGGAACTTTTCTATTAATATATTAGTTTTTTTCTTAATTTTAATTCTTACTTAATTTAACCAATTTACGATAATTCTATATGAAATAAGACAATAGTTATTTGATAATGATGATAGTAGTAACGACAAAACAATTTAGCACAGCAGCGGTGGGGAAGAAAAAAATTTCAAAAAACATTCAAATACTTTACTTAAACATCTATTAAGTATTCCAATAGCTTAATAGGTGTTCGATTAAAAATTGATCAAAAAATGTAAAATAATTCATTATAGTTATTTTAAATTTATTGCATTTTTTATTTTTTTTTTGTATTTTTAAATCAAACTTTAAACAATTTAAAGGAATTTTAATATGTATTTTAATTTTTCTCTACTTCTTAAAATTACAGTAAATCTTTGACTTTTTGCATATTGTGGGCTAACTGTGGTAATAGGGACCTGTGGTAATAAGTACAGATTATCCGGTTAGCGCAGTATTGCATTGGAATAGAACACACAATTTAAATATTTAAGTACTTATTATTTTAATTAAAATTCTCTGAATTTATATGGATTTTTAATTATATGAATGAATTTAATAATAAGATTGAAACTATTCGAATAATTGAAAATTATTTGTTAGTGAAATGATATCCTCTATCAAAATTATTTTAACAATATTTATGTTGAAATCAAATTGATTATTTTCTTATTAGCTGAAGGAAAAGAATAAAATGATAACCCATAAAAATTCGATTCAAATGAAAGGAGCGTAGATAAATTAGTAAAAAACTTTTTATGAATTGGGTGTGAGAAAAATATGATTTCAATCCTTTTGTAATTAAAACACAGTTTCTTCTTGTTTAATGACATTTCTAAATTCATTTTAATGTATTTCTGCCAAACAAGTTTAAAGTAATTTTAATTAAAAATTTGTCCCTGAACCTTTTATATATGGGAAATTATATGTATAAATCAAATATTTTATATAAAAGTTAATAAAAAAATGCTGTATATAAAAATTTAAAATGATTCTACATATATTTTATAAATATAAGAGTATAAGTAAAATGCAGTTCATAATTAATAATAAATGTCATTTCGACAACCGACATCAAAATTCTGAGATTTCCTTTGCTTCTGACCCTCATTTGTATTGACAGTTCATTTAATTTAATTTATTAACAAACTTAAAATCACTTTATTTGTCATTTCATATCATATAAGCAATAATATATTAAAATTATGTCAATCATTTTGCAGCTTCTAGTCAGCTCGAACATATTTCCATGGTAACATTTACTTTAGAGCTTTAGCTAATACTATGTCGTAACTTGGACTATTGTATGTCACAAATGAATACTGTGCAGTCTATTTATTTATTAATTTATGTGGCATAATTATGGACATATTGAAACCAGATCAGTTACATTTGGAATATATGTGATGGTGTAATTTTTTCTACTAATAACTTGCATTTTCATTGACTTAAAACAAACCTTTGATTTAAGGTTTTCATCTACTATTGAAAAGATTTAAGAAATTGCTATTAAATTAAACTATTTTAGACTTTAAGAATTATAATTGAAAAGTATGTTTATATTTCAGCTTACCTAGTGCAAATCGACAATTTGTGTTTTACAAAGTTTCGGTATTCACACTTTAAGAATTTAAACTTAAGCGAACATTGGGACAAAAAATTATTTGTGGGCAATTTTTTACTTAATTTTGCTTTAGTATAACTTATAGCCGTGTTATTTGTTCCTCGAGTTCAATATTTTAAAGTAAAATAAATAATAAAAAAATAATTTAAATACACACATATTTCTCTATATTCTGAATTTTTAAATAGAATCCATGTTAGATGAGAAAGTTATAAATTCACTTACTGTTGTATTTCTACTTAAATTTTATTTTATTTGATATTAATATTGATTCGTTGCTATACTTTTTTGCTTGCATCTAAAGTTACTACATTTAAGCTTTTTGAGAAAGAATTTATTAGTTAAAAACCAATCTCAAGCACTTTCGCATATATTTTGTGTGGCAAATGTAACTTAATACACCTATCGAGATAAACCCCAAAATATTTAAGTTGGATAGTTTAAACATTTCATAAGTCCGCAAGTAGGTGTTCTGGTATGATAGATGGTATAAAAGCGCTTTTAATGTATTAAACCCACACTAATTTATATTTCAAATCATTTAGCATATTAAATGATATATACACTACTATTACGTTAATAAAAAATAATGCGTTAAGAAAGCTTTTAAGTAGTACACAAAAGCACTTCTCATGTTTAGGTAGTTAATAGATAATATGTTAGGTTACAGTAATTTGAAATAACATTATTATGACATATCGGAACGATATGTAGGGGTAATTCTCTTTAATTATATGCATTATATCACTACCACTACCACCGATGAAGGGTATTTGGCAATACTCGAAACAGCTGTATGGCCAGCCAAAAATTCAATTAATTAAAATAATAAAAAGATAATTTTTGTTGCTTTAGCTCACTACTGTTGGAAACTTCTGTATTATATCATTATATATCATATTTCCCAAAATATGATTTTATAATTAGTCTTTTCATATCATTGCTGGTTTTATCATTTTAGGGACGATTTATTTTTAATTATTTCTTTGTAAGAATGCTATATCATCTGATTATTTCCATTCCACAAGAGTATCCATCTGGAATAAAAATAATTCTTTAAAATGTTTTCGTTACTTTACAAATGAGTTTATTCACTGCCGCTAAATAGATTAAAAAAATTGTTTCATTTTAATTAGGGATTGTTAATTTCCCCAATAAAATAGTTTATTCTTTGAAATTCATATAAAACTAATTTAATATGTTGTTATATTCCATGAGATATTTTATATGTAAATGTTGCTGATAGAGATTTAAGGAAAAATGAAGAAAAATTAATCTAACTGGTTAAATAATCACTTACTTAAATAATCTTTGATTGCTAATAAGATCAACAATAGACATTAAGCAATATGAATTATCGACATTTATAAATGACTTGAGAGAGGTGGTAGACGGCCTCGTAAATGTTTTAAAAGTGACACCTCTCAAATATGATTCTTATTCAGAAATGAAAACTTGTGCAAGACATTATTTCATAAATACCACTTAATTGTAATTTAGATAGATTTGTTCTAGTACATCCTAAACAAAATATGTAGCTGAATTAGTTTCTATGATGCAATCTGTTATAATCTTATATATGGGATAAGCATACAACCCCAATAACGATATTTATAAAACCAGATACTTATGCTTAAGGAAACCATATACATATATTAGTTTACTTATTTCATATTTCGGCAATTCGTTTGTGGAATAGAAATTGTAAACACAAAATATAAACAGATAGTTTTTTTTATCTATCCAATATATTTTCTACAATATATATCTACAAGATACTTAAATAGAGAAATAGAGATATTAAAAGTATAGTAATTTTTTCTTTATATACAAAAAAATTAAATTTTTATAAAAATATTGATTAATCTGTTGCCAGTTTTTCAGTCTGCTTGTACGACATTGTGACTACAGCTTTGGTGTCAGTAATATATCATACTGATATTAGTTCCAAATAAATACATTTAAAAATTAATTATTCTCATCAAATATTCTTCAACGAAATTATTATGCTCAGAATTAAAAATATGGAGCAGGAAAATGAAGACTTTGAGAAACATTATGCACAGAACTATGTACATACAGAAGGTTCTAAAAGTTCGCATGTCAAAGTGAAAGAACTAGTCAAAAATTGTATGGCTTATATAGCATAGATGAGTCATATAGATATTTTCTACCGTCATAGAATTTATATATGTTTGAAGATAATAATTAATAAGCCACATCAACCACTTAGGATGATTTTCATGATTCGATACAATCAATAATTATTAATCACTTGTTAAGACTTATTTCAGTAACCACATTCTTACTTTACCATATCCTGGCTAATATTTCAACTTTATTTTCAAACACATCCTTTTCCGGTATTTCATTGCTTAATATAACTTTTTTTTGTAATTTGGCTGTTGTTGGCCACAATTTCTGTTGTACTTTTTTGCAATTCTCAATTTATTCCTGTAATCTTGTGCTAAACAAATCATCTTACTTACTTTCGAACATAAATGCTATTTGGGTTGCTATCACATTTTTCCCACAGGCTCATATGGAAAACCTATGTCAAATGATAACAATAGAAATAGATCAAATGCGACATTTACAATAATAAAAGGCGGTACGCGGGAATAAAGACAAAAAATTCATAAAAATGGAGAAAAGATAATAAAAAAAATGTTGGAAGTATGGACCCAAGATGCAGAAGTGCATACAAATCAACATCGGAGTAAGGATTGTGAAGCTATGTGTGGAAATTGTATCTCTGATTGCTGTTTTGTTTGTAATTCATACATTGTCTTAACTCTTTGTATGGAGCTCCATTATGTGTCGTAAATTTATACAAAAGGTGCGTTAGTTACTTGAAAAGTGCTAAAACTCCAAAAGAAAAAGGAATTATAACAAAATATATGTATGTTAGCTGACGGCTCTTGCATTATTAATGTCAACATAAAGGACATGACAGGGCTGTTGTTGACAACTGAAAATGTGCATACACATTATACGATAAACGTACATATATGTACGTATGTATGTACATTTATGTAGATTTTGGAAAAAAGTTTCGAGTTACGTTTTCTAATATTTTACATAGTGGGGATTTCTTCTAATGTAAATAATGGAGAGACATATTAAAGAAATTAAAGTTTTTATATAATGTTAGAATAAGTATTGAGTTCACTATTTGTAAAAATAATGGAGTTCACAAAAAATTTTGTTATATAGAAGGGAACTATATACGGAAGATGTTTACAG
>NW_024034360.1:0-5897 GCF_002237135.1 Teleopsis dalmanni | reverse complement strand
TAATTTTTCTTTTTTTTTTGTTTCTTTAGTTTTAATTTTTTTTTCATTTTAAGGTTTCTTAGGGCAATTTGATTAATTTCTCTGCTCCTCTAATTGAGTTATTTAGTGCAATTTTTAATTGTCGTCAGAGTTATGATAGCTCCATTAGAAAATTAAAAAAATTACTTGTAATGTAATTTTCTTAATGACCCTAATTTTACGTAAAATAATTGGTAGCTTGAAAGTATGTTTCAAAATAATCTTAATTTCTTTTTCTCATTCTTTATCAATGAATTTGCCACGATTCCAACTTCTGGGACACTCCGATGTGCCGATAGGTCTAAGAAAAATCGCCTATTTTTTTGATACACCTTCTGCTTTTATTTTTTTTTGTATATATGTATGTGTAAATATGTATGCGTATAAAAATTATTTTATAATATGGATTTTTTCCACTGATTCTAATTTTTTCTTATATTTATTTGTATTACGCTATATACCGCAACTCAAGTTGTTTGCAATGATAATCAATAAGTGCTTGACAAATCTAAATACCTTTTGAGATTTTATTATGTTACATATATTGTATTGAGTAACACACCTGTCCTAAAAATTGATAAGTCTATCGCTTATTTAGATATGTAATATACAATAAAGCACTAAAAATAACTAATATTCTTAGTGCTGTAAGAATTACAATAATAGAAATAATTAATAAATAAAAAGTATTTTACAATGCAGCCAATATTATTATTATTAATACTATTATTATTATTATTATTATTATTATTATTATGTCCTCGTAACTAGGCATAATGGTAATTTATCCATTATTTGCAAATTTTAATAGTGATGGAAGTTAATAGTGATAGATCTATATTACTACATAACCAGTATTGTTCTCTTCAGTCCAATGATCCATTAGTTGCAAATATTAATAATTATTTGACCTTATCTAGCTACAATTTATAATCGCCTTTATATATGTTAATAATATTATATCAATAATAATCGCAAATTACAAATATTCAACTGACCTAATTAGTTTAAGTCCATTTACTCCATGGATAATACGAGTTATTTGCGTTTGTGTTTCCAATATAAATGGGTAAGTGCTTAATATCATTTATAAAATATGTTAACTAATAAAGAGTTCAAAGCACTTTTTTATTTAATTTTTTCCTGAAATCTCTAAAATTCGATTTGGTCAAAATTATTGCTAAATATTTTTTTTTTTTCATAAACGTATCGATTTTTTTTTGTGGTTGGCAACGCTCTTACGCAGCATTTTTTTTAATGTAATTATTTTTACTGTGCGTTTTGCAAAAACGTTAAATAAATAATTTAAGGCTTGAAATTTTGTTGCTGTGCGTATTAAAAAAATTTTTTATGTACTTGTATAATTTCGCACTTGAAGTCATTAAAATTATTAGACACAAATTAAAAATAAAGAAAAAAATTAAAAAATTATTGCTGGTAATAATGATGAACTTGATTTCTAAAACATTGAACTTGTGTCGATTTTTTCAGGTTGAGAGAATTTGTGCTGGTTGGTCTAATGTTTAAATAATTAAAATAAAAAAATAATTAAATTTTATTTTATTTAATATAGACAATTTCATTTAAACTCATGGCAATCGGTTTATAAAATGACTGTTAAAATATAAATAAATTAGTCATCTTAACATAGAGTATGAAAATGATATGCGCTGTTAGATAATTTTTTTTTAAATAATACCATATATGAAATTTTTATTAACTAGTGATCTCGCTACCAGAAATAGGTGCAAAAATAATTTTCATATTATTCAGAAAAGAAAATAACATTCGTATTATTTGGAAATATTGGTACAATTTATATAAATATGAATTTCAACAAAATAATTTATAAAACAAATCACGGAAATAATAAAGATATATGTAATTCCCTTTATCTTGCTTTATAATATTGTCCTCTATAAACCAATGTTTCTTTACAAAATTTGTTTTCTTTAGTATTTATATTTAGTATTTATATGTTTTCAGGATGAAGGACCTAGTTCTAGGTTCCTTATTCTTAGTTGAATAATTGAATTAAAATTAATTTTAATGTTAACTCACAAACAAATAAAAAAATACATTTTCACTTTATTAACATATACTACTACTACTTCTATTGTCCACTTTCCTCAGTGAAGCATAGGGCCTCAATAATGCTTCTAAACCTGACTCTATTTAGTGCTTCTCTGCAGATGTCGTTCCTTGTATAACGTGCTTCAGCTAGCTCACTCTCAACTGTTCGCACCAGGTCTTCTGCAACCTTGAGAATTCCATGGCAACGCTGGATTCGTTAATATTTAATAACATTAAAAAAAAACTGTTGAAATAAAAGATTTCTGAAAGGTTTATTTAGCACATCTTTTTAATTATATGTTAAAAAAAATGATGATCACATCAAACTCTGGTTACCATAGCTGCAAAAGACGGTGTCAGCGGCTCTCAATCTAGAATTCGATCTATTCCAATAGCTGCGTAAGATGTTGTCAACATGTGTATGTTTATGTAATAGATTTTGATCTATTACGGCATTACGAAATATTACTTGAGGCACATTTTTGGAGGTGAAACCATTCGATACGACCACCTTTACCTATTCCAATGGCTGGGTGTTCAATTCTCAAAAGGATTTATTTGATTCGATTTAATAGTTCTTAGTCTATATCTGTATGTGAGAACTGCGCTAAATATAAATTTTAATTAATAATATATGAAATTTTGATTTCTTGTGATAATAATTTATTTAATTAATTACTCATCAACCACAATATAAGGACAAACATTAAGTACAATAACATATGTAGACATGATAAAAGGCGCTAATCCGGTGGTGAACAATTAAAGCACTTTAATTGCCGAATTATAAACCTAAATCCTTCTATTTGAGTTTGTAGAGGTGATTGTTTAATTCAAAGTTTTGAAGGGTAATTAAGTACATAGGCTGGTAATATTACTAATATTACCATAAGACAATTTCAAAACAGTGTTTTAACAAAAATAAATTTTTTTATAAAATCCAAATGTTAAAAAACGTGATAGAAAACTAAAATGAAAAAAAATGTTTATTCTAAAAATATATTTATATATCTTATTGTAATATGTATGCTGAAAGTAGTTTTGTGTAGATTTAACACAACAAATTCTAAGCTCACATAAAATTAATTTTAAAATAAATTTTTATTTTTTAATTATGGAAAATTCACTTTTCTACGCACTTGCCTAGAGATTTTATCTCTAAAAGAACTTTCCTTTGACCCTGCCGCATAGGCTGCGACTTGTACATTTTAACCTTCAAATATCCGAAGGCCTACGCTTTAATGTCAGTCAAATAAATGAGCCCATTAACCTATTTTCTTTCATACGTAGGCAGGCAAGCGTAACTGCTGGAATATGTAGTTGTTGTTTTTTTTTTTATTCTTTTTTTCTGTATACAATTTTTTTTTCAACAAAAAGTTCTAATGGACAGGTTTTTTGAATTATATAATACTCATTAATATTAGAAACATATACCAAAAAAATAAAAGAAAATATTTTTAACAAAAGAAAGCGAATAGAAAGCACACAAGCACAAACAAATACAAAAAGAGTCCAATAATGTCTGATGTAATAGAGCCACAACAACAACAAAGGGGAATAGTGCTTCTAAATGCCATAATAATTCCAAGATTCTGTGCCTAAGAACTAATGCGGCCTACAGAAGAAATTTACATGCTTAATTCTTTTTTTTCTTGGGTTTATGGTTAATGTAGCATCTGTTTTTTTTTGTTTTTTTTAAGTTTTTCTTCTTTGTTTATTTTTTTTTTGTTGTTTTTTTCTTGTCTTCAGCACACATCATTCATTAGAATGACTTTTAATTTCAGTCTCAGCTTTAACCCAAAAACGCTTAAATCTTAAATATTACAACATTAGGCCTAAAATGTTAATGCGTAAAAATTTTGGTAAGAACTCAACCGCAACAACAAGTACAACAACAAGAACAAAAACTTACATGCCATCTCACAGCACTAAAAATATGAGTGTCCATAGCAGCAGCTTGAAGCACAAGAGAGAAGAAACAATCACACACACACACATACACACAATCTTCAGCCACTGAAAACAAAAAGAAAAAGTTGTTTATCGACTTTCCGTTTCTGCTTGATAACCCAAAAGAATTGATTTATAAATATACATTCATTTATACAGTAAAATAAAATAAGAGACACATATACACATACGTGCGTACATGTACATTTAAATACGTATATATTAATGTATGTTACTGATATGTTAGTGATATGTTACACTACACCTTCTTTCCTTTGTATCGTCTGCTTGATTTTACTGCTCTGGCTTTAAGCAAAAGGCTGCATTTAATTAGATTTTTTTAATCCCATAAGATTCTGTTCGCTGTTCCAATAAGAACCGATTTAATCAATAAGATTCTTGTTGTCCACTTTACATTTCTATTAAATTTTTTTTAATGTTCTTTCATTTTGTGTTCTTAATACATAATTTATGCTGGTTGTATATTGGAGGCATGTGTAGAGCATCTCATGAATTATTTAATAATTTTCGATCTATTGTCCACTTTCCTATTAGACTTCATTAGAGTTGTGTCGAAGTTTTGAATATTTTCAACATACATAACTAAATTAGAATTTACTTAGAGATTTATTTTTTAACGTTTTTATTTTAACATGGAATATGTTTTATAGGTTTTTATATGGACTCTAATATCTCCTTACTCCATAATTGTAATATATTGATAAACTTATCAAACCGTTTGAGGGTCTTAAAATATATTCAATGACCAAATAAAAAATTATTATTGTAGAATGGTCAAAAAATTTGTTATTTGTCTACTTTATGCAGTAAAGTAGTAATATTATTAGTTATAATTTCTAACTGATAAACCGAAAGTAATAAAAAATATTCAAGGAAGTAAAATTTTCTTAATCGACTACTTTGAAAAATCTCAAACCATAAATAATGATTGCTACGTGATCCAACCACTTATAATGAAATAAGGCAACATCTCTCCAAAAGACATAACGGCATTTTTAACTTCACTCGTCTATGGAACTAAAATGGGTTTTTCACAATAACCTTCAAAGAATGCCATAACGTGGTGACAAGTACCCAACCCGTTTAAAATCTTATCTAAACTACATAAACCAACTGGTGTGATTAAAAGAGCCAATCGCGATAAAAATCATTGTCTTTTACTAAGACAATTCGCTATATCACAAGTCCTACGTTGTCTTGGTCAAATTGTTCTATTAACATTTCGAATTGCTTTTGCATACACCATATTCATTAGATTTGATCCCCAAATAGTTAATACCTCTTCACAGATCTCAAAAAAATATACAAAAAAAGAGATTTGACCCAGATGAAAACGGCATCGTCTACACTGAGGCATATTTGAAGGTTAATGTTGAATCATTCTATAAGAAAGGTGTATTAGAGAAGCGCTGGAATGATTGTATTTTAAACTTGAAAGAGACTACGTTGATAAATGAAGTCGAATTATGCCAGAATTTTATTGATTTTATATAGCAGAGTTTCAAGAAACAAAATCGAAATCATTTTATTTTATTTAAATATATTTTATTCAATTGCATTTCTTTTAATTCATTTCATTTTATTTCATTTTATATATTATTTTTAATTTCAATTATTCTATTTATTTTATTTTTTTATATTTTATTTTATTTCATTTCGTTTAATTTTATTTCATATCTACTCATTTAATTTTATTTTATTTTATCTATTTTATTTGACCTATTTTTAAAATAGTATTTTATTTTATTTTTTTTTTTATTTTATTTTATTTTTTATTTTTTTTTGTTGATTTCATTTTATTTTGTTATTTTTTTACTATAATTTGTTATATAATT
>NW_024034359.1:0-5898 GCF_002237135.1 Teleopsis dalmanni | reverse complement strand
TCCATATAAATATTTGGGTATGAAAAAACTTTCGGCAAGATGGTTACTACGTTTGTACACAATTGACCAAAAACGACAACTTGGGCATTCAAAACGTTGTTTGAAAATGTTTATGCACGATCTAGCTAACTGTGAGCGAGTAGAGTCGAGTAGTAACAATTGATGAAACTGGTATCCCTTACTTCATAGTTGTGTTTGTACGTGTGCCGAAAGCGACCCTAAATATTGTAGATCTTCTCCTTGTTAGAGATGGGCACTGACATATGAGATAGAGCCTAGTTTCCTTCTCATTTTTGGAGTCACTTCATTGGATTTTTTTTCATTTTGAAGATCTTTTCCTTGTTACAGCCTACTTTCCTTCTCACTTTTGAAGTCACTTTATTGGATTTTTCTTCATTTTGAAGTCCTATTATATTAAGGATATCATGACTTAAAATTCTATTAGTTCAACAAAAGTACAAAATCGAACACTTTTATAAAAAGCTTTTTACAAAGATTAACATTTATATTAGCTAACGTTCGAACCGGAAACCGGATCTCTTGCCATCGAAAAGCAAGAGATGGTCTCTGACGTTTGTCTTAAGTTTATCGTTTATTTCATTAAAGTTTATATTCATATCATTCACTATGATTTGGTTAGTAAGGAATTAAACTTTTTTCGAATCATATTTTTACTATATTGGCGAATAGGTGGATATGTTCATACTAATAGTATCAAACAGAACAAGCCGTATTTAGTTACTTCTAATTCTAACGTCTAGTGTTGCAAAAAAAAGCATTTTTTAAATACTATTAATATTCTTTTTAGCACTAATTAAGATATTCTATATTGAAGTAGTTATGCCATAGCTGTTCTGGATGTTGTAGATCTATTAGAGTAATTCCTGGTGGCCTGTCATATAAAATAAACATATTTTAGCCTTTATCTGTGACTGGTAGAATCAATGATTAATATGGCCGATTCTGTGGAAACGACACCTGGTCTCTTCACGTCATTAGTGTGCTTATAAGCCGCATTCCTGGTAATCCAAACAAAGCTATTTAGAAGGTATTACTTAATAAGTTAATAAATAAGTTAATAAATTGGTTTCAGTTAATTTGAGTTGAACAACTACGATGCTTTTTTAACATTTAATCTTTCATCATAAGAATTTATTTATTTTAAACAGTCAGTTCATTCTTGGTTACAAGTCATTTAAGGTTGAGTTGTCGAAAGGTTTCTATAAAATGGGAATGTGTATGAAAAGAAAATGGGACACCTGAAAAATAATCAATTTTTGCATTATATGCTTTATGTACATAAATCTAATATATAAAACATATGCACATGGAACTACTTTTTCTACTTTTAAACTATGTCTCTTTTGAATCTGAAAGTATAGTTATTGTGAAAATAATCTCTCTTATCATGTATGAAATTCTTACATTTTGCTGTCAAGAACTAAGAGAAACCAAAAAATTTAATTTGTTTTTTTCCTTAGAAACCCTTATTATAGTTGATTTCTAAATATCTGTTTTTAAAGTATTTTCACAATCAAATAGTTCTAATTTGTGTATCTTGAAGTAAGGACATTTTTTTTCATAGAAAATAATTTTCTTGCAAAATTTGATATCAAAGAATTTTACTTTATAACTCAGAAATTCTAAAATCGTAGGTTTTGTTTAATTCTAAAATTTTAAAGGGAATTTTAAAATTATCGTGCAATATCCTAAAGATATTTTGTGTAAACTTAAATAATTGACTGGTTGCAAAGTTCATTAGTTTAGGTACTAAAATATTTAAAAGTAAAAATTTATGAAATATTTTATGATTTTATTAAAAATTCATTGCTGCAGAAGAAAGTGCAAACAAAATGTGTTGCTAAGGAATTTCTTTTATTTAATTTTAATTTAAACTTATATATATCTTCAGGAGCAAAACTTCTGAACATTTCTTAAATATCTTCCATGTCTGACATATCTTATATGCTAAAGTGCAAAAAAGCAAATTAAAAATATCTTACAAGCAAAATAATAAACAAAATTAAATAATTTCCCAGCAAAAGTTGTGCTCACTTCAGCAAACATACACTGTAATTACACTTCCATCAAAAGTTTCGCATTTGGGTTATGCGGTTAAGTTTAGTTTGAGTAATTTGTTTCCGGCCATAAAAGGAAACTAATGTGCAAATGCTCAGAGTCGTAAATGCACGTACTTATCGCAAGCGAGTTAGCATAAATTACTTTTGAAGTTCCTGATGCAAACATTTGTGACTAACGCAAAATCAGACCAAACATTCCAATGTATGTATTGATTGCATCCTAAAGGTTTTGACAAACTTACGGCATTCATAGATACCAGATACCAGTATACAACAATTTGTGAAATTGTGTCAAAAGTCATCTTAGTTGTTTAGTTTAATATTCAAATTTCATGTTAACAAGTAGTTAAGGCAAGAAATTAATTATAAGAAGCTGCAGTATAGAATTCTTTATAGAAACAAATGTTAATACATAGATAATAGATAGATACCATAAACAGGAAACTAAAATAGTTTCTTACAATAGTTATATTAGTTACATTTTTCAAGCTTCAGTATACATCAGTATCTCCCATTATTACGAATACTGATGATTTCTATAATCCATTATAACGAATACTGCAGTAATGGAGCAGATCACACCGATGGAAGTCTTAAATGACTAAAATGTATCCTACCTCGAAGTAATACTAACGTACTCCCGGGGTAGGATAAGGATCTCTAGGAATGAGGAGAAGTGATTTAGCTTTAATCAAACTTGCCTGAGTACAAGTTTAACCCTTGTCAATTGCTCTCTCCAAACAAATATATAAGATGGGATGAAATCTGACACCACATAAAAATTAAATAAAGTGCGACAAGCATTCCAGACTTCGTCCGGTCTGGCAGTCTCGAGAAATTGCTCAAGGTACCAAATTTCGAATATTTAATGTGAGTGTTAAATCCGTGCTGTTATATGGGTCTGAGACTTGGAATGCAACTAAAGCTGTCACCAATAAGCTATAAGTGCAAATGTGGTTTCTTATACCTATTTGCTGTGAATTACAAACTCGAAATCTATCTAACTCGAAATAAAACAAAGAAAATGAAGCTGGATAGGACACAGTCTGAGAAAACCAAAGAATTATATAGCGAAAATGGCACTAGAATGCCAATTATAACCTGGATACGATAGTTAAGAGCAGAATGTTTTAACAGTGGCTATTGGCAGGAAATAAAGAGAATAGCACAAAAGCGTCAAAGCTGGAGGGAGTTTGTTACTGTCTTATGCTCCGCAAGAAGCGATACATAATTTTATATACTTATGTATAGCTAGATAATGCAACTGTTTATGTTATATATATACTTGTATATGTAAATTATATATCGAGGAAAATACAAAATAAAAATATATATATACAGAAATTTTTAAGCTTGCTTAACAAATATAATATATTTTCTTCATATTTTTTAAATACTTAACATATTCTTTATTTTAAACATTCTACATCAGTTGGAACTGGAAGGTTTCGATTATATAGATAATTTTTTTTTTTGATTACTATTGACTCTAATATCTTGATAGTACTTACCCCGAATGTTTATATTAAATAAATTGCAATTTTACTCTCAAATTATTCTAATTTGATTCTTGTAATGTAGTTAGCTATAATATAATAAATTAAGAGTAATTTTATTTTCAATATTTTCGCAATTCATTGAATTTTTTTACCAATTTTCTTATCATAATATTTCATCAAATTTCTTCTTGTTTTTTTTTTGTGAGTGCGCTACTTAATATAGAATAAAATTTGAACGCATATAAAAAATATCTTAAAGCTTTTATGAACATCGTTTATAGTTCATTAAGCATTAAAAATATTTTTTTCACAATATTTTACCGGTAAATATATTTACTTTAACCTAAATCACTGCCTTGCCATACAACCCACTACCTACCTCCTCTGCATTGCACTGCAATTTTACAGCTTGAAACACTTTCGCTTTTTAATTAAACGGAAACGGTGGGGCAGTGGGTCGGCGCGGGTAATTGCTGCATTACGACGAATAATGTGCATATTAATTAAATGTGAATTTTTTTTTCGAGCAGGATTAGGTGAAGGCTATACACAGACAATGCCTCTGGCGAGGTCAATGTTTCATTTAGTAACCAGGTTAAAGGATGATTTATTTCGCTTAAGTAGAAAACACAAAAAAAAAGGAACGAAAACACAAAGCGATTTAAGATAAAAGATTTAACTATGACATCATTATAAAGGTGTCATTTAATAAAAAAATAATTTAATAATTTAAGCAAAAAGTTAAAGTACATATAGCTAAGAATTATAAATCATCATCATCATCCGTGACTATAAAGTCCATTTATTACCTAAGTCTGTTTAACAACAGTCTTCCATTCTTGTCTGTTTTTTGCTTTTGTTTTCGAATTTCTTATGTTCCTTACTTCTAAGTCCAGCTGTACACTATCTTTCCATCGTTGTCTTGGTGGCCTTCTTTTTCAGCTGGTTCATACTTCGTTCTCATAAATCTTAAGCGGTGCTCTCATATCCGGTATTCTTATCACATTTCCAAGCCATCTTAATCGCTCCTTTTGCATAAATTTGTTGATTGTATCGCCATCAGCAAGCCGTTCTAGCTCGTGCTTATATCTTATGCGATACATCCCGTTTTCTTACACGGACTCAAAAATTTTTCTGAGTAAAATTATAAATACTTTATTAAATTTTGTATTTTTCGGATGGTCTAACTTAAATATTTAACAAAAATTGTTTCAATAGAAAACTTTTTCTCAGCGAATATGCGAAGCGTGCTCTTGATAGCTTGCCTACCATATCAATTTATATGTGTTATACAAGTCAATTGATTTAAACTTTTTATTACATATAACATGACATTTAAACTTTTTTAATGCAATAATAAATCAAAAGTCACAAAATATATAGCCAAACGGTTTTCAATTAACTATACACACATGAAAATTGTTTAAAAATAGAATTTATAATCTTTTTATGAACTTTCATGCCTGGTATTTAATTCCTAATACCCACCGCTGACTTACTTACATACTTCCACACTAAAACACTTATACATACTCTTAAGGAAGTTATACTAAGCAAGCAATACGCACTCAACTTTCACTTTCATTCCATTTCTTCCTTACTTGTTCACTGTAATGCTTTGATCCTTTTTTTTCCTGGAGCTGTAACTAACCTCTCATAAAATATTTATTACCTGCAATAACTGCCTTAAAGTACCTCAAATACGCAGAAAAAATCCCAGTAAAATTGTTTATATTTGCAATAATTTTTTGTTTTATTTTTCACTCATTCATTTAACAGAAATTAAGTACTTTTCAACACTGCCTTTCAGGACTACGGCAGTGGGTAAGTTCAGAACGGAAATAAACGGCTAATGGAGTATATCTTCTGGATTTAACAACTCAGTTAGTTGAGCAAATACAGAAAATTTAAGGGTGAAACGTGCAAAAAAATCATTTAAAAAATTGTTACAATATTTATTTGACTTTCTTGGGGCCTCATAGTTAAGGGTTAGCAAGAAAGTTTGGTAAGCAAGAGCCGATTCTAGTCCCCAGGCAGTTATAAAAATTATATGGCTTTTAATTATGGAAATATAAGAAACTTTAAGCATAAAATTAATCTTAATTACCTTTCTGTTAGCCCAAAAGTGTAGTTCGTACGATTTTCTTTTCTGTTAGTTTTGCGCCAAAGTATTTTATGTACATTAATAGGGAAAATAAAACAAATCTCAATATTAAAATCGTTAAACATAAGTTGATTTAAAAAAAAATTTAAGTTGTTTTATGAGCGATATGATAATAAATTTTTAATTATATTTATATTGTATTAATATTTTAATT
>NW_024034358.1:0-5903 GCF_002237135.1 Teleopsis dalmanni | reverse complement strand
TAAACTGAAACCCACGTTTGTAAGGCAATAACATTGTTTATCTGGACAAACATTGGCTCCAATACTAAATTATTCGATAAAGAAACATTACTTTTTTACATCTTTTGGAAATAAAAGTATAGTTTTAGTACAGTTATATAAATGGATGGATGTTTGCTTAAACAATTGCTGTTATCATTCGTTTAATGTAAAGATAATATATTTCAATATTTACAATTTTAAATGCTCAATGCATTATTAATTTTGCTTAGCTACAATAGGTGAATTGCAACTTATCTTATTCACCTCACTATTGAAGAAAAATGTTGAATATTGGTATGAATGCTTTTTAATTAATGAATTAAATTATTTAACTACTATAGAATTTAATGTAGAATATATATAAAGACCCTTTTAATAATATTATAAAAACGAAATTCGTAATATTGAATTCAGAACTAGTTCTTCTCTAAGCTTTCATGGGCTAATCATTTCAATACTCGAGTTTTCTGAAGAAAAATTCAAAAACTTTGGTCAATCCGTAAAATAAACAAAATGATATTAAAAGCATTTCATTTTTTAGATAAGGTGTCTCTATACATAACATTGCTTTTCTCTGCATATTTGGCGAGCGTTTCCAACCACTTTTTCAAACTAATATGTCATCCAGACAATCGTGTATGAAAAAACACAGCATAAAGGGCAATTGTGCAGCAAAAAAGAATGGACTGTAGATTCTTCAGACAAACATGAAATTGATGATATGGGTAGACTTCCTATTCCAAAACAACTAGATCAACTACATATAGCACAGGCAGACTCAGTGATTCATCAACCCATCTAAGACAATCAATGATTGAGGATATCAAGCTTCTCACCGGTTTTCTGATGGGGCATTTTTGACTGAAGTACCATTTAAAAAAAATTACCTCTCTGATATCAGTTTGTGTAGCTTTTGTGAACTGGATGTTGAACATACATTTAAGTCATATTTTTTGCAAATGCTTGAAAATATACAACAGTAGACTTATCCGTCCAGAGAATAGACTTATGACGTCTTATGATTATTGAATGAGACCAAACCGTGAAATCTGCCAAAGTTCATTAAAAGTCGAATAATCGGAAGAATTAGTAAGATTAACTATATGCGTGGCGGTGTATAGACTACCTACTTCATCAATAATAATATTAATATTCTTAGTAATTTGTTTACCAATCAATTCAATAACAAAGTGTTCAAGTTTCATTGCATCCATACATTTCTTAAGTTTTAATTATAAAATGTTGAGTTTTAATAAATTTCATTCTATTTTTTGTTGATTAAATTGTTTCTTTTATAATTTATTTCACCAATTATCAAAAATTTCTTCCATTATATTTCCTACGTATAAATCCTTCAAACCCTTCTTAAAATATTAAGAACATCTTGTGCTCCATGCAAAACTACGAATCACTAAAATTGCTACATTAAGGTCTGTCAATTTTGTAGAGCTTCTATGGTCAACGACTGTGAAAACGTAACCGTAGTAAACTTATTTTTGTCATTGGCAGACAACTTAAGGCGCAGAATTACATTTGCGGCATGGGCATGAAAATGATAAACGCTAACTCATTTCACCTTCTGTGCTTGGAACAAACGTTACTTGTTCCTTAAATAAAGGCACAAATAAAGGCTATAAAGATAGAGTAAAAGGCGGTGAAGTCGGTAAAATATGTAAGGAAAAAACGACTGCAACAATGGCAGCAGTGACAGCTGTGACAGCAGCGATGCCAACGTCTCAACTGATAATAATTTGCTTGGGTAAATAATTTTTCTTTCACTCTTTTCTTATTTAAGACCATGAAAGAAATAGATCCTTTTTTCCTCCTTTTTTCAGTATTTTTTATTTTTTCTATTATTTTTTTTTTGTTGTTTTTTTCTGCTGTTTCCATTGCTATTGCTATTTTTTTTTGTTGTTGTGGTTGCAAGTAATGGAAATAATTTTACTTGCCACATTGTTTGTCATCATTACCATCAGTAGCCTAAATGTGTATGATAATCTCATGAAACACTTTGAATTTTATTGAATTTGTCAGCAGTTTTCGTCAGCAGCAATCATGATGACGATGATGACGATGCCGATAACGATACCGATAGTGATAATTATAATGATAACGATAAGGATGTTTATGTTGATTGTAATAATGATATTAGCGAACTTAGATGATGTTTTTGAAATGGAATTAAATTACTTAAGCTTAATATCCAACATCCTTGGGGAGAAAGGCTTTTTATGCATTCCTCCTTTTTTTTTATTTTTCTGATTTTACAATTCCTGTTTTTTACAAAACAGGAAAATGAATTTGTTTGTGTTGGAAAGAAAAAGCAAAATAAATAATTCAAAAAGAACCACAAATAAAAAAAACAATAATAGAAATAAAGAAAACAATTTTGGGTGATACTAAATTATTTGCACAGATTTTGTTTATCTATCTTGACGACATGATATCTTCCAGGCACTCGTTTAAGATATATAATATTTTTAAATAACTTCACTTGTAAACTTAATAACAATAGAAGATATTTAGAATATTCTAAAATAATATAACTCTTAGAAGTTTCAGTACTTTAGACTAATAGCTAACGTTAACAATATATTATTTAAGGATATCACCAAGGATAGAATTTTAACTGCATTGTAAGTTGCTTAAAGGATTAATGTAACGCAACCTGATAATTATCGTCTCTTTAACACAAATAACACAATTATGTCATATGGTAAAAAAAATTCATACGCAGTACTTCAATTGTACTTGATAAACAAATCTTTAAATCTAAAATACAAAAACACACGACTAAAGACTTTCCAATAAGTGCAGGTGTTCCACAAGGCAGCGTTCTAGGTTTATCTTTGTACCTCATCTTTACTTCAGATATCCTTACAAATACCAATTTAGTAACATCACCTATCTTATGTCGACATAAAAATGCCATAATCGCTTCCAGTCAACTGCAAAATCATTTGTGCTTCATAGAAAGATGTCGTCATATACCATTCTCTCTTAACAGATCCTCCACACCAACTATCACTCTCAACGGAATAGTAGTTCCGCAAACAGAAACAGTGACGTAGCTTGGTATTTATCTTGCCTTCGCTGGCTAATCAAGCATCAGTCTCCCCTATGTTTAGAGTACAAAGTCTTGTTATACAAGCAAGTCATTAAGCTAATCTGGCTTACGGCTATATGACAGTGCCTGTTCGTCAAATGTAGAAATCCTGCAAAGAGATCAAGCATAGATTCTAAGAATGATAACTGGTGCACCCTGGTATTTTAGAAATAAAAACATACATTTAAGAGTGCCGCTGGTTAAAGTCAAATTTGAGAAAATAAAGCAGAAATCTTGAAAACCATATAAATCCGCTGGCTAGACTTGCTACTATCACAACTTCCTCTAGATTGAAACGAAATGATAAACCTGCCATCCTGATTTCCTAAAGATCACCCTGATTAATTCAACTTATACGCCTTGATATCTGATAAATAAGCCCTGGCTATTTATTTAGAGACCTTTGAAATAATTTGCAAATTATTATATATTTCATTATAGTTTGTTTATATAAAATAATTTGTAATGTAATGTTATTCGTCTTTAAGATTCTAAAACTTATTGCTAGGCTTTAATTTAAAGCGATTCAAGAAAGATATATTATTAAAAGAAAAAAAAAATATGATAAATCAATATGCTTTGAGTTACCTTTAAATAATGTGTAGAGATGAAGAGTTTTCTTATTTAGAGATTAAGAGTTTTCTATAAACTTTAATAAGATCTGTATAAAGTTTGTAATAAGATTTTGAAGGAATGGGACGTTAAAGTCAGATCCTACATCCAAGATTTAAAAGATTTGTTAATAAGACTTAATGGTATTTTTAGTCAACTTAATTTCTTTTATTTTTTGCACTAGTTTATTTTAGTATTTTATGAAATAAAATTAAAATACGTCTTCGAAGGAAATATATAAATAATTTTTGTAATTGAAGTGATACATCAAGAATATTAAAAGTAACATAACATCTTGATAACACCATATGTAATATCTAAAAAATTGCAATTGAGATTTCATTCACTATGAGGATGAGAAATAAAAATAAAATTGCATCAATAAAAACTGTTCGCCTATCAGCAAATCGACTTCATATGTGAGGACTTCTGACATAAAAAAGTTGACAGTGTTTTCATTACTATAAATGTAATTTATATTTATTTTTTTTCTGTTATTTGTACTTCAAATGCAATCAACAACAATATCCATAAAGATTATTACAGCATTTTACATCCAATTTTGACAAACATTGACACATTTGTTTCAATTAATTGACTAGACACATGGATGTCCTCCGTCATAAAATATTTACAAACTGATATTCATTTCTGTCATATTTATTGACTCTAAATGATGGCCAATATTTTATTTCATAGTATTTTTTTTTACTATCTTTATTAAAAATATAAGAAAAAATTAATAAATAATTCTATAAATAAATTTTTTTGAAACTCATTCACTGTTGTCCTTCTGCTCGTTAAGCCAAAGTTGCTCATACGTAATAACGCAAAATTAATTGGAATTGCATTTTTTTTATTTAAATGATTCAATAATATAACACTGTTTTAGTAATCATTATAATGGACCTTTTTTTTTTTTGAATTTCTGAAAAAATAAATAGATGATAGATACATTTTCGAATTCTTGCAAATAAAGTGTATTTAAAAAGATAGAAGGTAAGGTTTTTAAAGTACAGTAAAACCCCGCTTACCACATAGCATACGATTCATCAAAATAGAGCGTAATGAGAAACAGCGCTGAACGAGGCTATCTTAACATATAAATAATGGGGTTAGGGGAAGATTGATAGAAAATTGGTTAGGTATTAAATTTAATAATTATGTTTATTATTAATAATAGAACCAAATATTTATTACTTATAAAAACAAAAACAATGTACGAATATATATAAAAACAAATTAAATTCTAAGTCAGTCAGATCATTCAGTCAATTCTGTGTTTCGAATTTTCTGCCTTTTTGTCAAGAAGGCATCTGATGTAGTTTGCGTTTTCCTTTTCCGTTCTGTTAAAAGTTGTTAATAAGTGGATAAATCTAAACCAACCCGTCTTGCTTTTGAACTTCTGTCAAAATTTGGATCATTTTCAACAAATTGGTTCATAATTTCAGTTATAGTGGTCAAACTCCTTTTTACAAACAACATTGAAAGTTCGTTTTGCTTTTCTTCTTGTTCTGTTAATTGTTTGAGCTCATTAGTAGAAAGACTAGTTGCTTTTTTTTTTGAACTATTTTTTCGACGTCTTCCACATTTACTTCATCTCAACCCGTTTTTTTCACTAATTCCTCTATTTCTTCCACTATTTTGTCCATATCGACAGAACGTCCAATGTCTTCGCTCTTACTTAAATCTAGCCAAATGCTCTTCAAAACTCCTTTCAAAGATGTTTCTGTTATCTCATTCCAAGAGAGGTTTATGTTTTCTACAGCATTTATGATGTTGCAGTTTTTCCAAAATAAATTCTCTTATTGATTGCTTCTCTTCTCAGTCCGTTTTTTTCAAACATCTGCTTAAATGTTCGAGTTCAAATAAAAGAGCGCTAAACCGAAACAGCGTTAAGCGGGGTCTTACTGTATGTTAAACGATTTTCCATACTTCTATAAGTTAACTACTTACTTTAATGGATATAGTTTTTTAACGTCACATATAAAAATTTCTTTATAAATTTCATTCGTTCTATAGGTTTTAAGACAATTTAATACAAAAACAACAGCAGTAACAATAATCACATACAAGGTGGGAAGGATCAACGCTATATTGACGATATTTGCAAGATCTGATGGAGATCCAGAAATGAAAGTCTTATTGTACTTACTGACATATA
>NW_024034357.1:0-5906 GCF_002237135.1 Teleopsis dalmanni | reverse complement strand
TTCTGCCGAGCACGTCACCATTCGTAACATTTTTTTATCTGCATTATAATTGCGTCTTTGACCACCACGACCACCATTGATATATTTACCGGTAGATAATTTCACTCGTGCACGACGACCGCACAGTGTTCTAGTATCCAAACCACTCACATAAACCTTGTGGTCACTGGGATAACTAGACATTTTTTTTTGAACATTCTTCCTTTATGTTGCTAACCACAATTTTAATTCAATATATGCGGTCTATTTATTAAGAATTACACAAATATTATAAACACAATTTTTAACCACTAAACAAATTATTTCAAATCACTGAAACAACTCCATGTGCATTGCTCGCACAGACAAAAATAAAGAAACGTGTAAAAGCTTTTATTTTTGTTTTGTTTTGATCCATATAATTGAGGCGAATTATGTCGAAAGCTCCAATAAAGTTTGACTTAGATATTAAAATATGGTGTTGCCAAGTACAAATAGTACATTTAAGACAAATTTGAACTTTATTGGAAGGAAACAATAAAGTAAGCTTTTTTAAAGGTTATCACCCTCAAATAAATAATTACACACAAAACAAAACCAGCAAAGCCAACTAGAAGAGTGGTGGAAATCTTTCAAGGGCAGTCGACGGTAAACGAAGATCTAACAGAATCCCTAACGTGGCTACAGGATGGTTCTGTTAGTCAAATTGACTATATAAGAGCCAGTGGAGGTTTGATTCGCTCTCTTATGATAGTGATGTTTTCTGAGGAAGTCGAACAGAACAGTTCAGTTTAAAAACCGGCAAAACAAAAATTACTTTTATTAAATTAAAGTTACTAAAAATACATAAAATTGCAAATGTTAAAAGAAAATTACTTTTATTAAATTAAGGTTACTAAAAGTGCATAAAATTATGAATGTTAAAAGAAAATTACTTTTATTAAATTAAAGTTACTAAAAGTGCATAAAATTGTAAATATTAAAAGAAAATTACTTTTATTAAATTAAAGTTACTAAAAATACATAAAATTGCGAATGTTAAAAGAAAATTACTTTTATTAAATTAAAGCTACTAAAAGTGCATAAAATTGTGAAGGTTAAAAGAAAATTACTTTTATTAAATTAAAGTTACTAAAAGTGCATAAAAATTGTAAATGTTAAAAGAAAATTACTTTTATTAAATTAAAGTTACTAAAAATCCATAAAATTGCAAATGTTAAAAGAAAATTACTTTTATTAAATTAAAGTTACGAAAAGTGCATAAAATTGTAAATGTTAAAAGAAAACTACTTTTATTAAATTAAAGTTACTAAAAATACATAAAATTGCAAATGTTAAAAGAAAATTACTTTTATTAAATTAAAGTTACTAAAAGTGCATAAAATTGTAAATGTTAAAAGAAAATTACTTTTATTAAATTAAAGTTATTAAACGCACATAAAATTGCAAATGTTAAAAGAAAATTAATGAAATTTATTAATTTAATTATAATAAAAAGTGTATAACAATACCCATAACAAGCAATAATTAATTTTATCAATTTAAAATTACTAAACGGTGTATAAAAACCCAAATGATAAACAAAAATTAAATGTTATTAATTTAAAAAGGGCATAAAAGTGCAAATCTTGAATCGAGTTAATGTACATTGTCAGTTCATAAAAGGATTACACATAATTTAAAAATTCAACGGTAAAATAAACTAACGGATGTAACGGAGAACGGAAAAAAAAGAGAACGGACACTGAAGGACAATAACGGCAGCAGGATCCACCGTTATGAGACAACGGTGGTCAGGTATTCCTGAAATTAAGGATACGAATTGATTTAAATTTGAAAAAAAAAAAAAAAAAAGGAAAAAAAAGTTAAAGATTTGATTATATAATTCCAATTATAGTTATTATTGTTAAATTTATTTGAGTAGTGATTATTCAGCATATATTAAATTATAGAAAAAAAAAAAATTATTAACGCATCACAAGAAAAAAAAAAAAAAAAGAACATAAGTTCATTACAACTACCAATATATAAATATTTGTTTCTTGTTTTTAATTTGTTTGTAATTTCGAAATTTATAGCTAGGTCAGCGGCAGTTGGAGTGACGTCATTTCTGCGGCTGCAAGGTAAGCTATGAGAACGAATAGCGAAGAGACAATTAATTTTTTTTTTGGTTAACAAGACTGAATGTTTTGTAGTTAAATTTCTCTTTATTCTTGTTGTTGGATCCGTCTATATGATCAATATTACAATTTTTTTTTTTTTTCTCTTTTCTATTATATTGTTGATGCTTCAATTAGAGAGTTTCCTTTTTCATACACGCTAATTATTACCATTATAAGTATAGCAAAACAAAGAAAAAAAAAATAGTTTGTATTAATTAATGAATAAAAACCTAGTAATTACTAGCTGTTTATTATTTTATTTGTGATAAGAATATATATAGATGTGGAATATATTGTCTAAAAAAAATGTAGATATTTATATGGGCTTAAATATTTAATAAACAAGAAATAAAAAAATATCATATAGGAATTATATGTATACATAAAATACGTTATGATTATCTATTTATATAAGAAATATTGTAAAATATTGTAAATATGAATTAGTATAAATAGCTATATTTGCGTAAATATTCTTGATAAAAATTTGTTTTTTAATTTGAAATAATATAAGCGTTATAAAACAACTTTTATAATAATAGTATATAATAATAAAAAAAAAAAAATATATATATATATATGTAATTTATTTTTTTTGTTATTTATTAATTATGAGCTCATGGTGAGACATTGCTGAATCAATATAGAGGGGTGTTGTTAGTGTGGCGGTCCAAACATCTGTTTTATTAAAGGCAGGGATTCTTTGAGAAGAAATTGCATTCCTATATTCTTCGCGTGAATTTAAAATGAAGTGGTTTACTGACAGTATGCAAGCATTACCAGATGTATTGCCAGTGTTTCCCACATTTGAGGAAACCGTGACGATGCAGGCTGGTGATGTTAAAAAAGTCGATTGGGAGATAGAAAAGACAATCATATCGGAAATGAAAAGAGTGGGGTTGCCCAGAGGCAGAACCAGTGATTTAGGTGTAAGCCTATCGCATACGGAACTTCCTAAGGCAGCGGTGGTAATAGTGAATACCAGGAACAAGGCTCTTCCAATCATATTCGATGAAGATTTTTTTAAATTCAAGAAGCCCAAATAGATAACAGTGGTTTTAATTACAGATTTTCTTTTAGGGTCACGTAAAAATGAAGTAGATAAATAGTAGTTTTTTTTGTTTTAGCATTGAAATAAGTAGTGTAGTTATTTAATTATATGAATATGAATAAATGTAAGGGTGAAATATTTTTGAATTATAGATAAGTTTAGTTACGTTCAGATATGAATTATAGATAGTTTAGTTAAGTTAGGACATGAATTTAAAACATGGCATGAAAGAATGATTATTATATGAATATGAATAAAAGTAAAGATGAAATATTAATGAATTATAGATAAGTTTAGCTATGTTAGGATATAAATTGAAAACATGGCATGAATTTTTGTTGTTGTCTGCAGTGTAGCCTCAGTTGTCAAGAACCCCACCCCAAAACTGGCGAGCATACCGGGCTAGCCACCATGCCATGAGCGGCGACCGAGGGCACTAATTCTAATACCAGGTGGACACAACATGTGACATAAATTTAACAAAATATTGCTTCATATTACTTACAAACGTATGTTTATAATAAAGTGTAAAAAACAAAATTTCTTACGTATACATTTGTATATTTTATTAAATAATATAATTTTTAATAATTTATTGTTTTAATAATTCACCGCTTAGAAAAAAAACCATGTGCTTTCAATTATAAAAATAAAAGAAACTTTCTTCTGTAACGGGACTGCTGAAACGGGTTTGTGCATTTGTTGTTGTGTTGCGATTTAATTGTGCCAAAAATATTAAAAAACTCTATGTTGATCTTGAAAGTACGAGTATAACCAAAAATATTGCATGAATTATAAAAACAGAAAATATTGTTTATTTAAGTTTTACTTCACTACAGAAACATTTACTGCACTTACAATTAAATTAACTAGTTTTCGTCTTTAAAATACAAATTCTTTTATTTTTATTTAAATTAAAGCATACGGAATACAATCTGAGGAGACTTTTAAATATATCACAGAGGATGATTTGAATATTTTATTAGATAAAAAGGAACTCGAAAGGAAAATATTGTTTAGGGCTAATTTGAAGCAGTGGCGGAGGGTAGCATAAAAAACAGTTCCAAAAAAACAAACTACATAAGTGTTTTACATATATATATTTTAATAGGGGTATGATGATGAACATAATACGAACGAGGAGATAAAGGAGTTATTACAAAATATTCTAAAATTAGTGCAGGACAAACCTCTGTCAAGTTTTAAAGATGTAGAACATTCTGAATACGTATGCATTTTTGTTAAAATTTTTTGTTAAAATTGTAAGATTGGTTTGTATTGTAAACTTTTAGAGTCTGGATATTTTTCTATAAGGCAACCGAAATCATCCGAACTGTTATTGACTAACAGTTCAGGTTTATTGTCCGCACGGGGTCGAACGTTAATTATAGAAAATGCGGTTTCCTTTTACTTAGCAAAAGAAAGATATATAAACGAAAGAGAATTTTTGCTTGTTGCTCGGCAGATTTGCTCTATATACAAAGATGAAAAAATGGTATGTTATGTGGATTACTTCCACATACCATATTTGGCAAATTAAGTTTTGTGTTACTTTGTATCAAGGCAAATAAAAACAAAACGCAATATCACGGTTTTTTTGTTCAGGAATTTATCCTACACACAAAGTAACGCTTCCTGTTTACTCTATTTCAAGTGCATTGAAGCTTACTTACTGTTTATGCTGATTCAGCCATGATCACTGTAGTCAAGCTGCACACAGTATTCTTTGTTTTCCTTATAAACAATGTTGAGCTTATGGTTCCTCCTATAGGAATCAACTTACATACGACCACCGCACTTATCTTAAGAATGCAAATCTTAGCATAATTGATTTGGTTTGGTTAGCTCTTGCTTGATTCTATTAATTCAGTTCGAGTCAAGCCAACAAAACATCAACAGCTTGTTTAAGTTCATAACAAATTAATTGGTGGCAGCGGTAAAGATAGAATTTTCGGTTGAAAATAAAAACTAATTAAAAAGTGTTTTCATTTACTAAAATTAGTATACGGTACGAGAAAATGTTAAAAAGAGTGTTTTGAGTAACTGAAACGAATAAATAAAAAAAAAAATTATGTTGTGAAATTATATTATCAACAAGGATAATTATTATCGACACTAAAAAAAAAAACAAACAATAGGTTTTAATGGATTAAAAGTCACAATAAAAACAAAACTGTGCACTATTAAAAAATTTAACAGAAAATTAACTTTTGAAATATTTATTTATCAATCAAGAAATTCCTGCGAAATAAAGTGAGATCAGAAAGTTCACGTGCGGAACAAAAATAGCTAAGTTGAATGTGCTATGATATACTGAAAAACTAAAATATACAATATTAATTATCGTGTAAAAGACAAGACAATAGAGAAAATATATATAACAGAAAAGCCGTTCAAAAATACACTCAACGTAAAAAGGAGAAGGTGGTGAAATACAAAAAATCGAGAAGAAATCTGGTGTTCTGTAATTAAGAAGCAAATCTGGTGAGCAAATTCGAAAACGAAGATGATTCTGATGTTATGGGTTTCTTAGCTTAGCTGGTAATGTACCAAAATTTTAATATTGAATTTTGTTATTATTGTACTAAATGTCATATTCAATAATCTAAAATTATCTAATGATAATTATTACTTATTTTACAAATAACAGTATTTGTTTTATGAATTATAAAAAAAAACACATATAAGTGAAACTAAATTAAATTTTGCTGTTT
>NW_024034356.1:0-5906 GCF_002237135.1 Teleopsis dalmanni | reverse complement strand
TACGAAAACAGATGATATCAAAAAAAAAAAAAACAAACTTAATTATGAATAAAATTGTTACCAAATTGGCTTTACAATAAATTGATTGTAAGCACGCTGTATGTCTAGTTGCGCCGCGTTATTTGAACCAAACGTCGTCGATGTTTAACTTCGATGTTTTGGAAACAAAAATTTAGATGTGCGTGAAGATAGCGTCGACGATAAGTCCAAAATGGAATTGGAACATTTTTCGCCGCGTGAAATGCAGTATAGTTTAATTAAGGAAAAATTTATTATTTTATTAAATTTAATGCAGCAAAAGGCATATTAAGTAGAAAATTGAATTAATTTACTATCTACATTCAACTTTTATGTACAAATGACGTAATTTGTATGAAAAATGAAAAATAAAAATCAGCCCCAAAAGATGGGGTCACTAATTTATTAATAACTTTTAAACTAGAGGTACCATTTTTTTTTTATGGCTCATTCGAAAGAGGATAAAATTACCTTTCATATAATGCAAAATTTTGTATAGGTTGTTCGATTAGCTTAGGAGCAGTGCTGCGATGAAGATAGAGATGTTATTTTCAAATATTATTTAATTAAAACTTTGTTACTTGACCAAAAATTATTAACTAAAAAGCTTCTAACAATAAAAAATATGTTTGTTTTTCTAAATATAATCGCTTTTTACATAATATAGAAAAAATTTTCTTCAAAATAAGGAAAATAAAATTTTATAAAAATAGGTTACTTTACAAAATTAATTATATCTTTAAAAGCAGAGGTACCATTTTTCTGCAAGTTAGCTTAATCGAAAGAGGACACTTCAAACTTTCATTTAATGTCTTCATATTTATAGATTGGTCGATTAACTTAAAAGTTATTGAGTGTCAAAGTTCAGAAATCAATTTTCCTTTAAAAACGACATTTTTCTTATAAAAAGCATATCCCAGAAGTCAGAAAACAGTTTATATATAAATAACTTTCAATACAATACTCTAATAAGCACAATTATTTGAAAAAAATCGAAATTAATTTAATTTTATTAATTATTCAAAAAATCTGTACAAAGTTGGTTAATAGATGGCATACCATCTTAAATTAAATTCGCTGAAAAATTAAAATGGCACTGAAAAACATAATGTACAGTTGCAGAGTTATTGGTAAGTCCATAGTACTGCAAAAGAAAAGCTAACGTCGAATTTTTATTAAACTTGCTGCATCAAAGATATTATCAAAATAAAAAACTAGAATTTTTTCTAAAACGATTGATATACAATATTATATATCTTATTCGATTAACAAATTATATATAATTAAATTAAATGTGAACTAACTTGGGCATGCACAACAGTTGAAATTGCATTGATGATATATGTGGGATATTAAATATCAAAATATAGTTAGCGTCGAATTTTTATTAAGATTATTGCATCTAAGATATTATTTGAACAAAAAACTAGAATTTTTCTAAGCCAATTAATGTCTAATATTATATATATTGTTCGATTAACAAATTAAATAAAATTAATTAAATTATGCGCTAACTTGTGAATGCAAAACAGTTTAATTTGCATTGATGATAAATTTGGGAAATTTAATGTCAAAATATAGTTAGCGTCGATTTTTTATTACGATGTCATTTCAAATTTTAATTAATTAAAACATTATTATTTAATTAAAAACTATGAAATAAAAGACATATAACAGTAAAAAATATGTTTGGTTTTCTAAATATACTCAGTTTTTATATAGTATAGAGCAAATTTTCTTTAAAAATGGAAAGCAAATATTTGTAAAAACGAGGTTGCATTACAAAATTAATTATATCTTTAAAAGCAGAGGTACCATTTTTCTACAAATTAGCTTAATCGAAAGAAGACACTTCTAGCTTTCATTTGATGTATTCATATATATAGATTGGTCGATTAACTTAAAAGTTATTGAGTGCCAAAGTTCAAAAACTAATTTTCTTTGATACAAAATTAATTATATCTTTAAAAGCAGAGATACCATTTTTCTGCAAATTAGCTTAATCGAAAGAGGACACATCAAGCTTTCATTTGATGTAATAATATTTATAGATTGGTCGATTAACTTAAAAGTAATCGAGTGCCAAAGTTCAGAAACTAATTTTCTTTGAAAAGAAAAACCTTTTATCTTAAAAAATCATATACCAGAGGACAGAAAAATTTTAGTACAGAATAAACTTTGAATATAATACACTAATTATTACAATTATTTAAAAAAAATGGAATATTCACATATTAATTATAATTAATTCAAATGTGCGCTTGCTTATTTATGCACAACAGTTGAAATTGCATTGATAAGTGTGGGATATTAAATGTCAAAATAGTTATCGTCGAACAGTTGAAATTGCACTGATGAAAAAGGGAAATGTAATGTCAAAATATAGTTAGCGTCGATTTCTTATTACGATGTTATTTCAAGTTTTATTTAATTAAAACATTATTATTTAATTAAAAACTATGAAATAAAAGACATATAACAGTAAAAAATATGTTTAGTTTTCTAAATAAACTTAGTTTTTATATAGTATAGAGCAAATTTTCTTTAAAAATGGAAAGCAAAAATTTGTAAAAACGAGGTTGCATTACAAAATTAATTATATCTTTAAAAGCAGAGGTACCATTTTTCTGCAAATTAGCTTAATCGAAAGAGGACACTTCTAGCTTTCATTTAATGTATTCATATTTATAGATTGGTCGATTAACTTAAAAGTTATTGAGTGCCAAAGTTCAAAAACTAATTTTCTTTGATACAAAATAATTTATATCTTTAAAAGCAGAGATACCATTTTTCTGCAAATTAGCTTAATCGAAAGAGGACACTTCTAGCTTTCATTTGATGTAATAATATTAATAGATTGGTCGATTAACTTAAAAGTTATTGAGTGCCAAAGTTCAAAAACTAATTTTCTTTGAAAAGAAAAACCTTTTATCTTAAAAAATCATATACCAGAAGTCAGAAAAATTTTAGTACAGAATAAACTTTGAATATAATACACTAATTATTACAATTATTTAAAAAAAAATAGAATATTCACATATTAATTACAATTAATTTAAATGTGCGCTTACTTATTTATGCACAACAGTTGAAATTGCATTGATAAGTGTGGGATATTAAATGTCAAAATAGTTAGCGTCGAACAGTTGAAATTGCACTGATGAAAAAGGGAAATGTAATGTCAAAATATAGTTAGCGTCGATTTCTTATTACGATGTTATTTCAAGTTTTAATTAATTAAAACATTATTATTTAATTAAAAACTATGAAATAAAAGACATATAACAGTAAAAAATATGTTTAGTTTTCTAAATAAACTTAGTTTTTATATAGTATAGAGCAAATTTTCTTTAAAAATGGAAAGCAAAAATTTGTAAAAACAAAGTTAAATTACAAAATTAATTATATCTTTAAAAGCAGAGATACCATTTTTCTGCAAATTAGCTTAATCGAAAGAGGACACTTCTAGCTTTCATTTGATGTATTCATATTCATAGATTGGGCGATTAACTTAAAAGTTATTGAGTGTCAAAGTTCAGAAACTAATTTTCTTTGAAAAGAAAAACCTTTTATCTTAAAAAATCATATACCAGAGGACAGAAAAATTTTAGTACAGAATAAACTTTGAATATAATACACTAATTATTACAATTATTTAAAAAAAATAGAATATTCACATATTAATTATAATTAATTCAAATGTGCGCTTACTTATTTATGCACAACAGTTGAAATTGCATTGATAAGTGTGGGATATTAAATGTCAAAATAGTTAGCGTCGAATTTTTATTAAACTTGCTACTTCTAAGATATTATGTAAATAAAAAGCTAGAATTTTTTTAAGACGATTGATATATAATATTATATATCTTACTCGATCAACAAATTAGGTATAATTAACTTAAAAATGTACTCATTTTAGCCTGCACTATCGATACGTTTGTAAAAAATTTTGCAATCAGCTGATTGCATTCTTGCGTAAAAACTGTAAACAAAGTAAATCAAAGTAGAAAAATTGTAAATATATCTTGGAATTAATAAAAAAAGCTATATATAAAACTCTTCAGAAAAATGATATAATCTTATTCAATATTATTGACAAAATTAATTGAAAAAACAATCATTATAAAACATTGTTTGGATTAATCGCCTTTAAAATATTAATTGTTCATTGATATGTTTTTCTCTGACAAAGTGCTCTTATTTGTAAGAAACCCAAAATGCAAATAATTTTCCATAGTGATGAGGAACAAAAGAAAATTCTTATCAGAAAAGCAGAAAAATTTGTTTTAATAATTTAATAATATGAATTTTTAAGAATGTATAATTATATTATAGGATATATTAATGTACCATAAGTATAATGAAATAAGTCTACCTTATGGTACATTACGCTGTAGAAGCGTATATTAGAGAAAACGTAATTATTTTTTATTTTATTTATTTATTTTATAACAGTAGCGGACTTTTAGTTTCATGTTTCTGGAAAAAAGATGCAGTAGTTGATTTAATTATAAAGCGTGAAAGATTGTTTTTTTATTGTTTAAAATTTTTATTATATAAATGCAATTGTTTTCATATATAAACGGAAGTATGTTTATTAAAAAATGCATATATATTGCATTTTATTTAACTGTTACATGCAATTAAAATTCCTTTGAAATTTTTAGTAACACATTATATTTCGCTCTCTATTAAATTTAGCATACTGAACATGAGCATCAATAATTGTATGTGTTTTAACTCTTATGATTTAAATTAACCAATAGATAATCAAATCGCTTTTACAGTTTATGTCGCTATTGCAACGCGTCGCAATTTAAGTTCATGGTACAGTGCTGGCACACTGACGCAAACTAAAGCGCATGAAATGCAGATTACATTTGAAGTTTATGTAATATATTATGCATTAAAGTAAAATAAGTGAATATGATTAGAATAATGTAATAGATCTAATATATTTTATAATGTAACATATTTTATTGTTATAAAAGAAGATGTAAATTTTAATAGAATTTTAATATAATCAAATAATTCATGAGTATTATTGAAAGAGTAGTCTCAATATGCATTTTTTAATATACATATTTTCATTTATATGTATATGAAAACAATTACATTTACAGTTTGTCAACATTGTGTTTGCAATTTTGCAATTTCTTATTTTTAACGGGACAGAATACCGTTAGATGAGTCTGAGTTTTTCTGTTTGTTATAATATTCTGCAAAAACTGTTCAGTTTCTTTGTTATTTAATAAGTAGAGTGTTTTAAGTGAAGGAATAACTAGAACGCACGTGATTAAATATATCCCACACTTATCAATGCAATTTCAACTGTTGTGCATAAATAAGTAAGCGCACATTTAAATTAATTATAATTAGCATGTGAATATTCTATTTTTTTTTAAATAATTGTAATAATTAGTGTATTATATTTAAAGTTTATTCTGTACTAAAATTTTTCTGACTTCTGGTATATGATTTTTTAAGATAAAAGGTTTTTCTTTTCAAAGAAAATTAGTTTCTGAACTTTGGCACTCAATAACTTTTGAGTTAATCGACCAATCTATAAATATTATTATATCAAATGAAAGCTTGATGTGTCCTCTTTCGATTAAGTTAATTTGCAGAAAAATGGTATCTCTGCTTTTAAAGATATAAATTATTTTGTATCAAAGAAAATTAGTTTTTGAACTTTGGCACTCAATAACTTTTAAGTTAATCGACCTATCTATTAATATTATTACATCAAATGAAAGCTAGAAGTGTCCTCTTTCGAGTAAGCTAATTTGCAGAAACATGGTATCTTTGCTTTTAAAGATATAATTAATTTTGTTAAGTAACCTATTTTTACAAAATTTTATTTTCCTTATTTTGAAGAAATTTTT
>NW_024034355.1:0-5907 GCF_002237135.1 Teleopsis dalmanni | reverse complement strand
AGAAAAAGAAATTTTATTTTTGACTTATCATCACAAATCCTAACATCTTTACTTCAGATACAAATACATAAATACAGCAAAAAGTATATGAGTTGCAATTTCTTGCTGATATTCAATTTTGTTTTGCGTTATTAATTGATAAAATAAAAAATTTCGTCATTTCAAAGATTAAAAACTAAAATCAAAGATCTGAAGAAGGAAGGAAGTTATGAATTTTTACAATTGCAATATCTCAAGATATTTTATTTGTTATTATTGTTCGATAATATTGGACTAAAGTTTTTTTTTATTTTAATAAAAATAATAATTGTGTATATTTATTATTAGTACGTACAATTGCTTTACCTAAAGATATTTTAATTATTATTAGTATTATTCCACACCAATGACTTTTTCAATATAAAAATATAACAGCTCTTAATTGTTTACCAAACTATATCAAAAATTATAGTAAAATTATCATCGCACTTTTCTTCATTAAATATTCATTGTTTTCTTTTCAGAAATCCTTTTTATAATCCATTGTTATGCGAATTAACCAAGCGCCAATAGATTTGTGTATAATTATCTCGCATCTACTCTATAATTAAATTTGTCAGTTTATACGCATAAGCATTAAAATATCCAGGTTGAATCCAAAATAGGTACTCTTAAAATAATACTATTCACTTAAAAGATGGCAGATATTGCGCTATATTTAAATTATAAATAAATATAAATTATAATATATATAATTATCAAACTATATTCGAATTGTGAATGATGGCTTCAATTCGTTCTACAAACATTATTTTGCTCTTATGACACACCATGTTTTATTTGCAGACTGTTGATACCTGTTGAATTCCCTCAATTCTAATTGATAGCAAATAAACTGGCGATTTCAAAGAAGCTTCGTCTATATATATAAAATATAATTTTTCAATATATTTAAAATTTAAAAGTAAGGAAGATTTTTTGAGCAACATAACTGTTCAGAAAGTTTAATTTCTTCCACAAATTATTTCTGGGTGCCTTGGTACTTTTGGATAAAGTGGCTGAATATTAATAAGCACTACATCTCTCTTTAGGTACCTGCATTTACCTAAAGGGTGTGCAATAAGGCTAGGCAATACGACTAATTAGGCATATTTTTTAACACACGTTTGTATAATAATACTTACGCATGAAATAGCAACGCAAATCAAAAATGTGAAATGACTGGTACTTAATTAATTTTCTTAATTACTTACTTAATTTTCTTTATTAAAGCCTAGTCGTTTCGCAGCACGGGGTGGTAGACTTCTTAATATATTTTTCAATATTGTTTGCTTGCATTATGTTTTTTATTTCTACGTATATTTTTCCTATTCTATTCTCTATTCGAAGCTATGCTATTACGCTTTGAGCACCCTGCATATATTCCTTCTTATGATTTTGCTTCCAGGACTGACTTGAAAGTAATTGACTTTCTTCTCCTTTTGAGCACTTCATTTTTAATGCTGTAAATTTCCTAAGCTCCTTGTAGTATACTCAACTACTTTCTGCTGCTTATAGAAAAATTCGTACTAAGAATGTTTTGTTCCATTCTTTATTCAATAATAATCTGCTTCCAAGTTGAAAAAAAATAACAAAGTAGCAATATGTTAGGTACCAGTTACATTTTTACTATTAAATTCCATTTAAAACAACAACCTAAACGAAAAGGCTTTTGTGAATAAAATAAAAGCTGGTAAATTAGTTTTTATTTTCATTTTTATATAGTCCTCTATATATGATAAATATCACCAACTTTTCGAAGTTTCTTTGACTTCGTCCTCAGAGCGGAGTATTATTACAACTACTCTTGCAAATACATTTGTACTGGAATCTGCTTACAAATTCAGTTTTAAATAATAGAAATTTAATTAATGCTAATTTTTTTGTCAGAAATTATGCGCCTTATGACGGAAAGAAACTATTTAAAAGTTTGAAGAGTTCGAATAGAAATGAAAAGACAACAACAAAAATTTTAGTCAACTTATTGAAATTTGGCTACCCATACAACGCTATTTCAAGTGTTGCCAAGTACTCATCGTCGGTAATCTTAGGAAATATTATTTCATTAATTTATAGTCCGTAAATTATTTGTTGGACTGTAAGTGTCAGACTTAGAACTCGTGCCTGTCAAATTAGAAGCGATGACTAATCGTGTTTCAGGTTTTTGTCACTGACACGCTTTGGTAAGTGAGACTTACCAAAGCCTTTGTCGTGCTTTAAATTAGTACGAGCTTATAAACTACAGCTTTATTTAGAAACACAAGTTCAACGAATTGAAAGTTAATTCTTGAGGCTGCCTATTATAAACAATTAATTGTAATACTAAACTATTTTAAATGATACAAATTTCAAATAGAATAACGCCAGCACCATTAATAGTGAAAGAAGCCACTAATATCAAAACAGACAAGACAAATACAGGACTGATAGCATTGTATATTTCTGAGTTAAATTTATACTTAAACACGAATCGCCGGACAAATTGTAAAAAATCCACGAAAGAAGTCAGGGCAATTCCAATACACCGGCCGCTGTACATTGAGCACTGAATCTTACCTTCGTAGTCGTATCAGAAAATAAATATTTGTATTTTTATCTCTCTGAATTTGGAACTGGGAACATAATATATGGATGCACTATAAACTCTGTTAGCTATTAAGATTGAAGCATTAATAAATATATGACATATTTAATTAAACATTAATTTAAAACATTTCATTTCAATTAATATATTTTATATTAATTGAACCGGATAAACCGTTGCAGATATTGAAAAGACTAATTTTTGTATATACACATCTGGTAGGCTCCCGGTTGTTTTAAGAAACTCATAATTTTAGTAATGCATTCGAGTTTTAAAATCCCTTCTAGAAAATCAAAATTGTGTTATAATATCAATAGATCTTTGGTTGCCAATATATCAAGAAAATAACATTTTTCTATATTAACTCAGCGATATTTGATAACATTAAACATGATCAAATTTGGGATCGTATATCCCATGGTACATGAATTGGTATATGGTGAAATGCTATGAAATATTGAGATCTTGTGCTTTGTTGAACACTTCTCGGTAATTTCCACTTATGATTGTTATTAATAGTATATAAAAGTTATTCGAAAATTAATCATAGACCTAAGGTTCACCTTAATGCATCTAATACGTACAAATGAGTTAAATGAAATTAGTCAAGCTTTCAATAGTTATTTCAGTCTGAAGAATGATTCTCTAGAGTTCCACACATTTATATATAAATAGATATATATGTAAATGTAATTTGTGTAAAAATGTATTTCCAATTTATTGCTTATTCCGCTTAGTTTATAAAAGAAAAATCGATTTTGCGGTCGCTTTATTTAACTGTGGTTACTCATCCGCACCGATAGTCACTATTTTTCACCAGCGAATGCACAAATCGGTAAAAGCGGAGGCGGTTATTTTGCTCATACGCATAAATATGCGAAACCTTGGCAACGTTTCAAAGGGTTTATTTTGTAATTTTATATAAAAATAAATATAAATGAATATAAAGAACTGCTTTCGAAACATGTTCAGGTTAAAAACTTCCTAGCATAGTCATCTTTAAATTATTTTTATTAAATTATTTTAAATTTATAGGCGATTTAATTTTTAATAACACATTTTCAGTTTTTGAGAAAACATAAAATTATAGAACTATGAAAGGCGTACATGCAGTACGTCCAATAAGAAGTGCATCAGCTAATAATACGTTTGACAAACCAATATTTTGTTCTAAAGTAGCTTTGGAATATTGATTTTAATTACAAGAATTAACTAAATTAAATTTTGAATATCATTAAAGTCAACTTTCAATTGATGTGCACCGAATTTACTGCAAACATGTTACTTACATTCCGTTTTGCGATCCTTATATAGTTATGTAAAGATAAGAGATATAGTTATACATAAAATCAAATTTCTGTTTATTTTTTCATACAAACACATAGATTCTTTACTGCATTAACAGACTTGGAACGTATATTTTCTATTATTCCGGTCACATCATAGACTATGTCTCTATACAATAAGTAGTGCTAATGCGCCGATAAAGGTCAAAAATCCATTTAACAAAAAAAAATTAAGGTAAATTTTTTCTTGCCGATAATGGCATGTCTTTTTATGACGAAAGAAACTATTTAAAAGTTAGACCGATTCGAATAGCAAAGAAAGACAAAGACAAAAATTTTTTATTTAATTTATTGAAATTTGGCTGACCATACAACGCTGTTTCGAGATTGCCAAGTACTCTTCATCAGTGGTCTTTCGAAATAATCGAATTTTATTTAATTAGTTTATAGTCCGTATATAATTTGTTTGGACTGCAAGTGCCAGGCTTAGAACTCGTGCCTGTCAAATTAGAAGCGATGACTAATCGTGTTTATCCACAACAAGCCAAGGCTGCACAAACTTTCAATGCTCAAATTCCAGGTTTTTTATTGTCACTTATTTTTATTTAATTAGTGACACTAACCAAAGCACTTGCCGTGCTTTAAAATAGAACGAGCTTATAAACTACAGCTTTATTTTGGAAACACAAGTTCAACGAATTAAAAGTTAACTTTTGAGTTCGCCTATTCTTTATTTTTTTCAAAGCTACTCTTTTTGTAGAGACATTTTGTAATGCATATTGTTTTACTTACTATATGTAAAGCGACCATTCTGGTGCTTTTACAAAGAAGCTATGCTATGTTATTCTACAAATCCGCTTTCGCGGTTAGGAAAAGCTGAACAATATTATATTTTAACATATTGTTCTTTACTTTTCACAAGTCTAATATTTGAATAAAGTATTCGTGTTGCTGTAAAGCACTTTGGCAAGTGCTTTGGTTGGTGTCACTAATTAAATAAAAATAAGTGACAATAAAACCTGGAACTTGAGCATTGAAAGTTTGTGCAGCCTTGGCTTCTTGTGGATAAACACGATTAGTCATCGCTTTTAATTTGACAGGCATGAGTTCTAAGCCTGGCACTTGCAGTCAAAACAAATTATATACGGACTATAAACTAATTAAACAAAATTCGATTATTTCGAAAGACCACTGATGAAGAGTACTTAGCAATACTCGAAACAGCGTTGTATGGTCAGCCAAACTTCAATAAAATTAAAATAAAATTTTTGTCTTTGTCTTTCTTTGCTATTCGAATCGGTCTAACTTTTAAAAAAAATTATATTTTTAAGAATTTTAAAACCTGTGTTAAAACAATTTGATGGTTCTATAGCTCAGTAATTTAGGGCTTAATTGGAAAGATAACACTATTCTTCTAAAGTTTAGCAACGAATTGACAGAAATTTTTAAAATTTGGTTTTTGATGTATTGAGAGCCAAAACTTTTCTGATCTAGATGGCTCTACTACATTACATGTCTGTTAATTTGTAAATAAAACTTTATAAAAATAAATCTGTTTTGAAAATCAAAATTATTTAGAAGAAGGTTTTGCTAACAACCTATGTTCAATAAGCATTAAATAAAAAAATGTGGGAATTCAACATTGGCTACATAACTAAATTGTGATTTTATTCTCATGTTAATTAATTTGCCAAGCTAATATAAAATTCGCAAAGCTGAAATAGCTAGCAAATCGTTAAGGGAAATAAGGAAAATGATATAGGAGGTAGAGATTTATAGTGGAAATAACCGGCTTACCAAAAAGAACTGAAAGATTTTTCTAAGATCCAAAAAATGAAATCTTTAACACAGTAATGCATTTTATAGAAAATGAAACAAACCACGTTAATATTACTCAATATTCCAAAAAGAAGTGAATAGTTTAAGCCTTTAATTTTCAGTCTCTCATTAGTAAGTATCTAAAGATAAATAAAATTATTCGTAATATTATCGGAAAGTAAATTCCCCATTTTGAGAGCT
>NW_024034354.1:0-5908 GCF_002237135.1 Teleopsis dalmanni | reverse complement strand
AACTGGTCAATTCGATCAAAACTAGATTACAGGCTACGTCAGCCTAACTGGTCAATTCGATCAAAAATAGGAAACTGGTCAATTCGATCAAAACTAGATTACAGGCTACTTCAGTCTAACTGGTCAATTCGATCAAAGTAGGAAACTGATTTCATTTAATTTTCTCTTTTCCGTTAATTATTATTTTGATCATTCAGCCCACAGACAAATTGCTTGACACAAAACATCCGCAAGAAGAGAAGGAACCCAGGAGAGAACGCGGTCCTGTCAGGTACCTCCTCAACGTCAGAAGCAACCACGGAAGCCTGTACAATGATTCCATAAAATCACGCCTATATTTACCCTGAAGACACAAACATCAGAAGCGAACGTCGGAGTTATCAAGAATTACTATTTTCTTCCTTAAATGTCTGTAACCATTGTTTTTTTTATATATCGGAATAAATAAAATTGGTAAATTATTATAAAAATACGCTTTTATTTTGGTTCCTAAAGAAATTCAGTCCCGAAGATATAAATTCTATTATAACGAACCTGGACAACCGCTTTGCTACTCCAGCAAAGCGTAACGAACGATAAAAGGTCGTTACAATTGGCGCCCGAGCAGGGACTGAGTTTCATGGGACTGAGTTTCAGAGGGACTGAGTTTCATGGGACTGAGTTTCAGAGGGACTGAGTTTCATGGGACTGAGTTTCAGAGGGACTGAGTTTCAGAGGGACTGAGTTTCATGGGACTGAGTTTCACAGGGACTGAGTTTCAGAGGGACTGTAACATTTATCGCAAAAATACCAGGACAAAACCACATTGGTAAATATTAAACTCGATTATCGAAAGGAAATCAATTATGTCTATAGAGCATAAAACAAGGGTCGACATTGGCGACCAAGAACTTCGAAGACCCACCACGCCGAGCAAATCCTGGTTGTACAACTTACGGAAGGATGAATTAATCCACTACTTGTCCGAAATGCAACTAGAAACGAGTGGATCCGTGGAGGAATTACGAAAAAGACTAGCAGCATACATCGACGAAGAAGATTATGACATGGTCCGGAGAGAAATGCTATGGGACCTTGCGCGTAAACATACAAAAACAATACCGATCACACAAGAACTAAATAACGATGTACAAATAACAATTCCACCTGAACAAGTCCGGAAATGGTCTGTCAAATATGACGGGGGCAAAGACCCGCTGATGTTCATCGAACGAGTCGAGGAGTTGGTGGAAGCCCATGGATTAAACATTAACACAATACCACGTACCATGCCAGAACTTTTGAAGGATAAAGCATTAAATTGGTATAGAAGTAATAACAGCCAGTGGAAATTATGGACCGCTTTCAAAGCTGACTTTCTCAAGTTCTTTCTACCGGTAAGATACTTTGAGAAGTTAGAAGATGAAATCCGGGCCCGCCGTCAGAGGTCACGGGAGACATTCAAAGACTATGTTATAGCAATCCAAATTCTAATGCGACACGCAGATATAGGAGCCGCTGCTCAACTAGAACGAATTTATCGAAATGCACATCCGGACTACTAGCTTTATATCCGACGACGAGACTTCGAAACATTGGGAGAACTAATCGACATGGCTGGTGATTACGAAGCTATACGGGGAGAACAAGAGAAAACCGGACCTCCAAGGCTAAGAGAGGAAAGAAACCACCTAGTCCAATCTTTCGAGCAGAGAATCCAAGACGCACCAAATGCGTGCCGAAGGTGTGGGAAATTGGGACATATGGCAAGAATCTGTCGAAATCCAAAAATTCTTTTTTGTTGGATCTGTGGAAAACAGAACACACGAACCCTTGACTGCTGCAAGGAAGATCCGGGAAACGAGATAAGAGGACGACCAACAGTGGGGAAGCCGTTCTCTCGAAATTTAGGCCCCGCAAGGACTTAAGACTAATCCACGTAAACGAAACTCGAATTACGGCACAAGTTCAGCCACAACAGACTTCTACACAAGTAACAATGTCGCCAGCTCATGTTTCCTCACCATTGACACTATCTACGTCTCAACAGCAACAACCACAAACTCCTTCAACTCCATCACATCATCTAAATAGTATTTTGAATGAAACAGCTAATTCTAATGATTCCTCAACACTAGCAGTTGCAGCCAATGACAGCAATAACAGTAATAACAGTAGCAGTAATAGTTCAACAAATAGTATTGTAAATAATCAACCAACGATGCCATTACAGAATACAATGAGACTCATATCCATGACGCCAGTACTAGTTGAAGATATCCATAGTCTAGGCCCGGTATCACCTGTCCGGAACCAGCAGCAAAGTAACCAACAACATAACCAGTCGATAGATAAGCAAACAACAGCAGAAGTAAATAAAATTGCAACTTCAAAGACAGCATCACTATCCAAGCCAAGTATAATACAAAGCACACAATGTCGGATTTACCCAGACAAGCATTCAGTAAAACTGCGAGAAAATTTACAAGAGCAAGCGCCATGTAAATGCCTTGTACCACCATCGCATGATCCAAAAGCAAACAAAGAGATACAAGAGTTCCAAATCCCAGAAGCACAACGTCAGCGAAATTTAAAACATATCGAAGAAAATCCGAAAGTATTTAGTCTACAGCGATACACACAAGATCGTGAAGAATCACAAACTCAAATACAAAAGGCACAACGACAACAACGTCCAAGATATATCAAACAAAATCCAGAAGTATTTCATCCAATCCGAGTAATACCAGATCAAGTGCAAGCGCATGAAATACAACCACAGCAAGTTCCGCAACATGTTACACCTATCGAAGAAAACAAACCAGAAACTCTCGTGAGACGTCTAGGCACATTTAAACGAAAGGATGACCATCATCATGTCAAAAACCAAGATGATTACTACAAAATTTTCAAGAGTCCAAAGAAACGAAAGAGAAATCGTGCCTCATTCTAAGAGAAATATACGTATCAAAGCCCATATCGCTGACCTCCTAATATATTATGGAAAATAAAAACAAAAAAAAAAACCCACACTTGAAAAAAAAAAATATAATAAACAAATCTATTGCATTTCGTATAAAATATAAAATAATAAAATATTATAATAATAATATAATCATAATAATATAAGTCAATAATAATTTAAAGTAATAAAGATAATAATGACTTTCACCATTAACAAACTGTCTCCAGTCAGTTGGCTAATTTAACAAAAAAAAATATTCAGGGTGTAGAGTGCAAAATAATAAGCAAAGAAAAAAGTAAAAAGGCTACTCTGCTGCAAAGGTTCAAAAAGCGCAAATCATCAGGATGTTAGCCGTATATAAGGACCACGCGTGTTTTAATAAGCTAAGTTCGATCAAAAAAATCAAAGATGGCAGATGATTTGGAAACCAAGTTTAAGCGCACAGCCGCACGTGTGCAGCAACAACTAAAAAAATTAGTAAAGAACAAACCACGCAGCCTTTACTTACCAATCGCCATGGAACAAACAGCCAAACAAGATAAAAACAAGCTACGCAAAAACCAACCTGGTAAGAAAGAGCAAACCATGGAAGATGTCCAAATACAACCAACAATAAGACCATCAGACCGGAAAATGTTGCCGAAAGCCATTGGGTGGCGATGTAAAAAAACCCACCAGAACAACAGTGACACACAATCACACCGAGATCCAACACGTGCTCCAGCAGCCTCGACAACAGTAAAAATAGATAATGATGACCAGGATGTACTACAGTGTACATGGAACGATGTGGTTGATGAACAAAATCGATCGCCACCAACACCCGTGATTGACGAGTTATACAGTGAGTTATTAAAGAATGCAGCCGAATCGCAACCATCAGTAGCAGATACAGTCAGAAAATTTGTGGACAAATATCCACCAGAGGTGAGCCAAGCTATTTGCGATGCCCGCAGAAAACGTGGTGCAGGTAAAAGAATTAATTTCCAGCGTGTCGTCGAAGGCAAGGCGTACCAAGTGAAAATCAGTCGGAAAGGCGTAATAAAGGTTTGGGTGAAATAAAATGCGACAACAAAATTTTAATCTTCCGAAGAGGGGAGAGAATGTAAAGGCTGAAATTTCTATAAAGCAATTTCAAACCATACATAAATTCTTGTGTAAATCTGACGTCAGACCGTCAGCCTAAAACACAACACCATCACCATGGACTATTCAAATAAAGAACCCAACTCACCCCTACAAGATCAGCATGTAACCTGAAAAGAATAAAATTTATTTTATTACTTAACAAGATGGTAAGACAATAACATTACCTGCAATCCATGCGTTAATAAGCCGCGGATAAGACTAATAAACAAAACTGAAGAAGAAGAAAAAAAAAAAGAGAAAATTAATAACAACAAACCAACAAAACACAACTTGAAAACATGAATTTTGAATTACAAATAATCATACATTGAACAATTATTAAACAATAAAACACACTTTATATCTTTATTGAATAAACATGAATTTAAAGAAATAAAACAAACACTCATTGTTTACATTTTTACAATAGAAAAAAAAAACAACACATCAGTAAAAAACCCACTGCTGCCGTAAATTCTTCGTTTGGTTTATTTTTCCACTATATGTAGTAAAACACAAAATTATAAACACTATATCAATTATTAATCATATATGTTTTTTTTAACATAAACAAACTACCATACAAAACAATAATTACAATCAGACACTTGCACTAATTCTCCTACCACAATATCACGCACATATATATATCGTTGGGGTTTTATTTTATTTATTAAATAATGGAAGTTATAATTAATTGAATTAAATTGAAAACTAACACTTTATGGTGGTTTTAAATTTTAATTCTCTTTCCGAATTAAATCAAAAAGACGCGAAATATGTCAAACATAAAAGTCAGGCGAAGAAAAGTGCGCAAAAATGCAAATAACACGAAGTACACGACAATACACAAAATACACAAGAAAGACACGAAAAGCACAAAAAGTTAACACGAACAACGAAGTTTACCGGTACGCTACACCGAAAAGCTCCGGTCAATTCGGTATATAAGAACGCGCATTTTACAGAACGGGGGACTTGTCTTTTGGAGCTCAAGCGAGTTACAAGTTCACTGGTCAATTCGATCAAAACTAGATTACAGGCTACTTCAGTCTAACTGGTCAATTTGATCAAAAATAGGAAACTGGTCAATTCGATCAAAACTAGATTACAGGCTACTTCAGTCTAACTGGTCAATTCGATCAAAAATAGGAAACTGGTCAATTCGATCAAAACTAGATTACAGGCTACTTCAGTCTAACTGGTCAATTCGATCAAAAATAGGAAACTGGTCAATTCGATCAAAACTAGATTACAGGCTACTTCAGTCTAACTGGTCAATTCGATCAAAAATAGGAAACTGGTCAATTCGATCAAAACTAGATTACAGGCTACTTCAGTCTAACTGGTCAATTCGATCAAAAATAGGAAACTGGTCAATTCGATCAAAACTAGATTACAGGCTACTTCAGTCTAACTGGTCAATTCGATCAAAAATAGGAAACTGGTCAATTCGATCAAAACTAGATTACAGGCTACTTCAGTCTAACTGGTCAATTCGATCAAAGTAGGAAACTGATTTCATTTAATTTTCTCTTTTCCGTTAATTATTATTTTGATCATTCAGCCCACAGACAAATTGCTTGACACAAAACATCCGCAAGAAGAGAAGGAACCCAGGAGAGAACGCGGTCCTGTCAGGTACCTCCTCAACGTCAGAAGCAACCACGGAAGCCTGTACAATGATTCCATAAAATCACGCCTATATTTACCCTGAAGACACAAACATCAGAAGCGAACGTCGGAGTTATCAAGAATTACTATTTTCTTCCTTAAATGTCTATAACCATTGTTTTTTTTATATATCGGAATAAATAAAATTGGTAAATTATTATA
>NW_024034353.1:0-5910 GCF_002237135.1 Teleopsis dalmanni | reverse complement strand
GGTATATCAGTTACCACGCAGTTCTTTCCACAGACAGCTGGAAAAATATGGACATGCATTATGGTGAGGAAGGGGTTACATTGCATCCAATTGCGTCATCTACGCTCTCCAAGTCTTACTACGGTAAGAGTAGGGAGTGATGCAAACGCCTTTATCGTGGCGTCAGCCTATCTCCCATACGACTCTACTGAACCACCTCCCAGGCAGGAGGTAATCAGACTGTTGGAGTATGACGGAATAGGACGAAAAGGCTGGAAATTGACATAGGATGCTATGCGAACGCACACAACATTATGTGGGGTAGCAGCAATAGTAATAACAGAGGGGAATCTCTCCTCCAGTTTGTTGAAAAATACAATCTGATGATTGTAAAATGAGGTTTAGAACCAAACTTCGTTGACGCACGTAGGTCAGAAGTTATTGACTTAACCCTGTGCTCAGACGCAATGACACAGAAAATTGAAAAATGGAGGGTTGCTGACAGAATAACAATGTCGGATCATCGGGATATACATTTTGAAATACTCTGTCATCCAAAACGCACTAATAGTCAGAGGCTAGTAAGAATTCCTGAGAATACAGATCAGGTAACGTACTTGATGTCGGTGAAGGAATTATTACAAAACAGGCCGATGAGGAAACTCAAGACCACATGGAATGTAGAAACAGAAGTCAAAGTAATTACTGCTGCGATGATTAATGCATTCGAAAATGGTTGTCCCCAAACCAGCATTACAGAAAAGTCTTCCACACCCAGGTGAAGTCAGGACCTTGCTATCATAAAAAAGAAGACAAGGAAAGCTTTTAATAAATACATGAGAGAGAAGAACTCAGTATCATGGGATATGGAGAGAGTCAAGGGTGACCTTTCTACCAAAGCCAGGAAAGAAGGATTACACAGGAAAGAAGGATTACACAGAAGCAAAGTCATTCAGGCCTGTTAGCCTTACCTCTTTCATGCTTAAAGCTATGGATAAGGTAATTGTGGACTACCTAGAAGGCACCACACTAATGAAATATCCTTTAAGCAGATATCAATATGCTTGAAGGGCGGGAAGATCCACAGAGACTGCCCTTCACGACGACGTGAGGACAGCTGAGATAGAACTAACTTCAGGGGGCATTTCGATGGCTATCACGATGGACCTGCAAAATGAAAGACATAGATATAGAGGCAGAGCAGTCAGAGGCTGCCCACAGGGAGGGATGCTTTCACCATTTCTGTGGAACGCGACCATAGACTCTCTACTTCAATAGCTTGACTACAAAGGCATACAAACAATTGGGTATGCGCACGATATACCACTGATGGTGAACGGCAAGTTCACAGACACCATTAGAAACGTAATGAGAGGTGCTCTAAAATGCGTCGAAAAATAGTGTAGGGAACAAGGCCTGACCATCAATACGACGAAATCAGACACTAATCTGACTAATCTGACACGATGCTAGGTTTGCTTCCGTTGGATTTACATGTAAAGAAAACGGCGGCGTTGGCAGCAATTTGCATGAACCGGAGCTCCACATGGAACAACTTCGGAAAATTGGTGAGCCATCGGAAAATTATTGAAATCATCCAGACTGCGGTCAAGGAAACGCAGATGCCATTGGAGACTGTGAGAAGAGCTTATGGGACAGAAGTGTCTTATAGAACACTGATAGTAGACGGCCTTCTACATAATGAATGTAACGGGAATGACATCTGCATCTTTACCGATTGGTCCTTGATGGATGGCAGAGCTGGTGCTGGGGTTTACTCGAAAAAGCTATATCTAGCGTGCACTCTACATCTAGGAATATATGTTTCCGTCTATCAGGCGGAACTTATGGCCGTCTCACATGCTCATGATCACCTATTGGATTGTCAGGTGCGTCAGAAAAAGATTCTGATAGCGCTAGACAATCAAGCAAGTATCAAAAGCATGCAAAAGACATACATAGCTAACAGTTAAGTTCAAGAATGTGTAACCAAGCTCATGGAATGTGCTCATGAAAATGAGGTAACGGTTATGTGGGTTAAGGAACACATCGGTATTGAGCAAAACGAGTAGGCAGATGAACTTGCAAAGCAAGGATCAAGATATAACTTCTGCGACCCAGAACCCAGAATACCATAGGGCTATAACATGATGGCAGCCTATGTCTATAAATATATAACCTTACTTCATCTTAATAGATGGACAGAGTTGAGCACTTGTAGACAGACCAAACTCATGTTGCCGAAATCGTGGGCCACGGAAGCGATAAAAATGCTTAGCTATCCGCGGAGCACCCTAAGTTGACTGACCTCACTAATTACTGCAAATGGCAACTTCAAGTACCACCTCAAAAAATAACTCTTGCTGAGGACGACACTTGCAGACTATGTCTAGAAGAAAAGGAGACAGTAGTGCATATATTATGCCAATGCCCAACACTGACAAGTAGGAGGGGGACTGTCTTGGGGGCACCATTGGGTTGGTGATGACTTGGCAGGAAACCTCAAGCTAAATGAGCTGCTTGCATTAACAAAAGAGTTATGCGAACGGAAACTACACCAGTTTTAACTCAATAACGACATCCGAGAATCGAACTCCAATAATGCTGTATAGCTAAACTAGTTGTATAATTCAATATTCAACATTCAATAATGTTATGTCTCAACTATAATGTTATGTCCAATATCCCAAACGTCCACGTTACATATCAAATGTAAATATCCGAACACTGTTTTCAATAATAACTTTTTAAGAAAAAACTCCACACTCATTTTTTTTATAATATTAGTCCATATTTTTATTACTTATTCACAACTTATAATTTTTAGTCTTCAATTATAGTTGAATTTATACACCATAACTATTATTACAATTTTACTGTTTTTATATAAATTACAAATTGTATAAAATTATACTGCATTATTTTATATTTTATTTACTTCATTGCTCATCTTATGTTCAATTTTTCATCTTATTAATTTGTTCTTGATCATGTTCATCTTACATCAAAGGTAATATATGATTAAATTTGTCTATGATTATGTTAGTCTTATGTCCACCTTTTAATATTATTCATTTTAACATATCTTTCAACTCAATAATTACATTCGAAGTTCGAAAACAACGGAATTATTAAGTGTAGATTTGCATTACGAATGCAAATCCAATTAAAAAAGTGGAAAAGTATGCTAATCAGTGCATTTATATATTGTGATTAAATACAAACATTTGCCGCTTTTATAAAAACTAGGGTCGCCAGTGGTCGAAATTCGACCAATAGAAAATACAATTTATTTATTTTAATAGTAAATAAATTTTATTGATGAATTTGATTAAAATATGAACAAAATCTAAAGAAAGTTGTAGAAAACAATTTAAAAAATAAATTAAAATTTATAATTTCATCTCGTGCAAAATTATTTGTTGTGTTTCTGGTTTTGGCTTAATTCTTCCTTGTATTAGCAATCCAATCAAATCGTTTAATTTAAATTTGTCGTCATATGTGACCACATATGCACCTGCGAAAAAAGAAAATAATTAGTATAAAATATGAAATATGATGAATTGTTTGAATGAAATACCGATAAAGTTTCGAACTGATGCTCCATTTTGAAATCTTTTCAACAAATAAATTATCTTAACATCTGCTCCGTACATTTGTTCTTCAGGTGATATCGGAAAGTTATCAGTATAGGAATCAGCAATTTTGTAGAACAGCACCTTTTTCTAAAGAAATTCGAAATTCTGACGCAATTTATTGCGTCAATTTATTGCATAATTTCGACAATGCGACTTTGTACAACATCTCGCTCCCGTGTTAATTATCAAACAAATTCCTATACTCTGCCATCACGAAATCAAATCGCGGTATGCAGTGAAGGCAAGAAACAAAGAAATGAAATTGGCAAATGAACGAATGAAAAAAATTAAATATTGAAAAACATTCAAACTGAATGAAATCTAAAATGATAATAATGCATAAATTATTATTATGCATATTTTATTTTATATTTTATATCACGAAGTTCTCAAAACTTCAGTGTAAACAATATTTTTTGTAAAAACCCTTTCATCATTAGCCAAATGACCTTGTCCACCTTCATTACTGACATAAAATTTAAGTCCGTCAAATGATCTAACTCAACTGGCTGCAACGTAAAGTTGACCATGCGAAAAAAAAGTCTCCTCAACAATATTCCAACTCTATTAAATGTCTGTCCTTGGGATTTGTTAATTGTCATAGCAAATGCGCTGATGACTGTGGAAACTGTGTTCTTTGAAAATTAAATGGCAGTGCAGTCCCTGAATACGTCAAGTGTATGCGTGGAATCAAAACACGTTTTCCGCGAGCAACTCCAGTGAGTACTTCACAATCTATTGTGTTATTATGCATTGCTTTGACTCGCATTCTCGTCCCATTCACTAATGCTTGCTACGTATTTAAATTTCGAATTAACAAAACTATCGCATTAATCTTGAGCTCCAACTTATGTGGTGGCAAACCACTTACAATCAAAGTATTCAAAAATTCTACTGGATAGTTGCACACCTCACTGTTATCCTCGCAAATAATTCTGTCAAAACTGTAGTAAACCTTTTCTTCACCAGCGATGCGATTCAATACATCGTTATTGATAAGTCCACAATCTTCATTAGTTGGAGCTAACACAACTGACTTCAACATTCTATCTGATAAAATGGTTTCATTAATATCTCCAAAAATATCATGTACTGTGTTAGATTCAACACCTATCAAATTTGCTGGAATTTCTACTAAATCTTCACCATTGCCAATTCTCTTTAGAAATTGAACGAATTCCAACTCTTCGGGGAGTGCTCTCATATTTTGAGTTAACGTTATATGATTGAAAGACGGGAATTCTGCCCAACTCGTAATACAATTTGCAATCATTACTGCTATTATAAATAATGCCGCCGAATTAATAAATCTGGCATAACTACTACTTTTTTTATATTCGGAACTGTATTTTCCATCAGATTTATAGGCAGTTTAAAAACATTATGGAGTGTCTTTCCACCAATCAATAAAGTGGAAGCAATACCACTAAATGCACACGAAATACAGCGAAGATTAAGGGAATTTAATTTACAAATTATAGCCGTTTGTGTGAATGTTTTCCCACAACCTGCATGGGATGTCAAACAAAACACATTTGATCCTGTATCGTAATACTGAACTTCACGAATAACTTTATCAATAGTATCACGCTGTTCATTATTTGCGCAATCATAAAGCTCATTAAATAAACATTCTTCTACGAAAGGATCAAAAATATCGAGATCAGCAAATTCTGGCATTATTGTAGGTGTAGGCAAACCAAGTGACGTACATGTAACATTATGTGTTAACAAAATATCCTCGATTTCCAATAATATTCTATTAAAAGAAACATCTACACTACAACCATCTCTAACGAAATCTTCGCTTATATTATCTCTAAATTCCACACAAAGTGCTAATGCATTTGCTAGAATATTTAAGGCACAAATAATCGCAAACAAATTACGCATTTGTTTTGCTGAATTAAATGTCTTAGCTTCATTCAGACAAACTCTCCACTCATTATCCTTGGACGCAATTCCCCTAGCATGACATGCTTCGATAAATGTGCTATAAACAATTCCATTGAATGTACGCACATCTTCATATGATTTTGGCCCTTTTACATGCAACAAAAGTAATCTTAAATGGAATATCTCGATTTCTTTGGGAGACACCATATACATCCGAGTAATAATTTTATCTCCTCATCGTTGTCTTTTTTGCCAAGATTTTCTACTATCAATCCAAACACAATGCAATGGATTTTCTATATACGTATATTGATTAGCAGATGAATCACTTTGATTCAATTGAAAGAAAGCTAATAGCTTCGTAAGCTTAGGATTTTCTACTGCTTGTCTTTCTTGG
>NW_024034352.1:0-5911 GCF_002237135.1 Teleopsis dalmanni | reverse complement strand
TATATACACATTAATTTTTTTTTCCTTAAACTGAATTATACCGTGAACAAAATTAAAAATAAATTATAACTTATCTTGATTTATATTGAATATTATATCATATCATATCATATATATATATAAGTTAACACGTAATCAGCCACACTTCTATGTTTAAATAAAAATATCCGATGAATTATGTTTAAAAGCTCTCAGGTGAGAGTGTTGTAAAAAGCTCCCTCACATATGAAAGAGTTCAGTTCAATTTTGGCTCTGTAGTGTAAAACATATATTTAATAAAGAAATAAATAATTGATAATTGGTAATAAAATAATTGGCGCCCAACGTATGGCTCGAATAAAAAAAGTTTAAGGGCAATAAATGTTAAATGTGGAAGTAATGCTGAACCAAAATTCAGCTCCAAACACTCCAAAGTGAAAAAACACGTTTTGAGCAAATACTGCGTGCGGAAAAGCGTGTCTCAGCACGTTTTTTGTATTTTGTTAAACGCGATATTTAAATTATTAATAATTATAAAAGAAAACAACTAAGTCAATTTAAATTGAAAATGACTATAAATTAGTGGATTGATTTATTTTATAAAAATCCGAACAGAAATAAAAATTGTTGTACAGTGGGAACTGTCCACTAAGAAAGAAACATTTGCATTAACTTTACCTCTTTTTGCATTTTAAAACAACAAACAATTTTTTTATTACAAACAAAAAAACATTGCAAACGTGCAGCTGAGAGGTGATTTAAAATAAAGACAAAAAATATTTAAAGTAATCAACATATAAACAATTTAAAAGAAAATAATTGAAGTGTGCTGGTGGTTTCAAAAGGTACACAGTTGTAATACGAACAAAACATAATATAACATTTGGAGGAACTCAGGGCGCGACCAGTCACTTTCGCGACAACAGGAGAATTTTTTTATATTATTCTTAGATATTTAAGATATTTAAATTTACAATTGTATGGCTAGAATTAAATAAATTTTTTGAAATAATATTATTTTTGTATTATTATTGTTGCGATAGCCCTCCCTTGCAAACTCTTTATTAGAAACCTATTACCAATAACGGCTCTGCAATAGAAACTTAAACATATACAGGAACGCCATAGAGTTGTTCATAGTGAAAAAATGAATGAAGACCAGCTGAAAGCCGTAATTGAGGCTGCCGTTAGTGGTGCTCTTGCCTCACAGAGGCAAATCTTTGAAAAACAATTAGATGAGTTAAGTAAACGTCTAAATAAAGTTACAGTAAATACCCCGGATGTAGAAATCTATGAGGAAACAAGAATAATCAGTGGAATAAAATGTGAAGAATCACTTGACATTGTCAAATCTCTGCCTGACTTTGAGGGCAGGCAAGAAACTTACGTGTCATGGCGACAAGCGGCTCACGTTGCTTATAAATTATTTCAAAACCATAATGGGAGCTCTAAACATTACCAGGCAGTTGCCATTATACGAAATAAAATAAAAGGATCAGCAGACATGGTTTTAGCATCCTTTAACACTGTTCTCAATTTTAAAGCTATAATAGCACGTCTTGACTTCACATACGCTGATAAGCGGCCTATTTACCTCATCGAACAGGAGCTGTCTACCCTACGTCAGGGTAACCTGACTCTTTTACAATTCTATGAACAAGTGGGACAAAAATTGACTTTGCTTACCAACAAAGTAATTATGACTTATGATGGAACCTTGGCAGCATCCTTAAATGAAAAATACAGAATGGACGCGTTGCGCATATTTATTTCAGGTACAAAAAGGGCCTTAAGCAACATTCTTTTCTCGGCACAGCCAACCAATTTACCCGCAGCATTAGCTCTGGCACAAGAAGTTGAGGCAAACCATGAGCGTTATAAATTCGCAACCAACTTCGCGAGGAGTCTGGAAGATGAAGCTCACAGAACTGAACAAAGGCTTCAAAATAATGAAAGAAGTATGGGCAGATATAGTCAGGTAAGCAATTACGTTAAAAGTAATCAAGTTGATAATCAAAACAAAAATCCATATTTTGTAAGACAAAATGCTGAAAAAAGACAAGTTGAAAAAATGGACGTAGATCCAACCTCATCTAGGACGAGACACTGGAACAGTGCCAAAACTCAAAGGAGTAATTATAATACGTCAGAGAAATACAACAACACTATTTTCGGGGTTCAATATAAGGACCAAAATATGAAAAGAAGAAATGACTCTGAAAGATTAACAGGGCAAAAAATGCAGAGAGTGAATTTTATGCCACACGAAAGCACTTCTCAAACACAAGAAATGAGGAAATACGAGGAACTAGCCGAAGAATCACTAATAGAAATTGATGATGATGCTGATAGTTTTGACCATGTTAATTTTTTAGTGGAAACTCCCTGCTACCATTCATAGAGCGGAATATTGCAGGGAAAATTATAAAACTGCTGATTGACACCGGTGCGTCAAAGAATTACATTAAACCTCTTAAAGAGTTAAGATATACAAAACCAGTAAGCAACACTTTTATAGTAAAATCAATACATGGTTTTAATGAAATCAAAGATAAATGCTTCGTGAACCTGTTTAATATTAATAGCACCTTTTTTATATTACCCGATCTTACAAAATTTGATGGAATCATCGGCCTCGATTTGTTAACACAAATCGATGCAAAAATAGATTTTAAAAATAAAAATTTGAAGTATAATACGGGATCAGAACCGATCCAATTTTTAAAATGTGCGAATGTAAATTTCACTCGAATTGAGGATATTAAAATTCCAGAAAAAGTTAACGAAAAATTTCAAAAATTATTAAAAAGTGAACAAACGGTATTTGCTGATCCTGACGAATTACTTCCGTTCAACACAAATATTGTAGCTACCATTCGAACTGAGTGTGACGACCCCATTTATTCGAAACTATATCCTTATCCTATGGGCGTAGCAGATTTTGTGAATAAAGAAGTGCGTGACTTGCTAAGAAATGGTATAATTAGACCATCTAGATCGCCATACAATAATCCAATATGGGTTGTTGACAAAAAGGGAGTTGATGAACATGGCAACACAAAAAAACGTCTTGTAATTGATTTCAGAAAATTAAATCAAAAAACGATAGACGATAAATATCCCATCCCTAACGTGATGGTGATACTCGCCAACTTAGGAAAAGCAAAATATTTTACAACTCTCGATTTAAAATCTGGCTTTCACCAAATAGTTTTGGCAGAAAGAGATCGCGAGAAAACTGCTTTTTCGGTCAACAGCGGAAAATACGAATTTTGTAGGCTACCATTTGGCTTGAAGAACGCACCCAGCGTATTTCAAAGGGCTATTGATGACGTGCTTCGAGACCAAATTGGAAAGACATGTCACGTTTACGTCGACGACGTTATCGTATTCTCAAAAACAGAAGAAGATCACATTAAACACATAGCGTGGGTCTTGAGGAAGTTGAACGAAGCCAATACGAGGATTTCACGGGAGAAGTCCCATTTCTTTAAGGAAAGCGTTGAGTACTTAGGTTTCACGGTAACTGGAGAGGGTATTCGAACAAGCCCAAGTAAAATAGAGGCAATTCGAAACTATACTGAACCAACGACATTATTTAATGTCAGGTCATTTATGGGCTTAGCGAGCTATTACAGATGCTTTATAAGAAACTTCGCCTCAATAGCCAGGCCACTTACAGATATCTTTAAGGGCGAAAATGGTAGAATTAGCACTCACCAATCGAAGAAAAAACAAATAGAGCTAAACAACAGTCAGCGTCAAGCTTTCAACAAGCTCAAGAAAATCTTGATGTCGGAAGACGTTTTGCTCCAGCATCCAGATTATGGAAAACCATTCGACCTAACAACGGATGCGTCATCTTTAGGATTAGGCGCTGTACTATCACAAAGCGGGAAGCCGATAACTATGATATCGAGGACCTTGAAAGACAACGAAATGAATTTCGCTACCAATGAAAGGGAATTACTCGCAATTGTTTGGGCTCTAAAGAATCTCAGAAATTATCTATATGGTGTTAAAAATTTAAATATTTTTACTAATCATCAACCTCTGTCGTTTGCGGTTTCAGACCGAAACCCCAACGCGAAAATTAAGCGGTGGAAAGCGTTCATAGATGAACATAATGCCCGAATTCTTTATAAGCCAGGAAAAGAAAACTACGTAGCCGATGCGCTATCACGGCAGAACATTCATGCGCTTGAAAATATGCCTAGTTCTGACGCAGCCACCATCCACAGCGAATTATCAATGTCTTATGCAATTGAAGCGACTGATAAGCCAGTGAATTGTTTCAGAAACCAAATCGTCATTGAACGAGCAAATGTGACATCGACTCGTACTTTTATAATCCTCCGCGAAAAAACTAGGCACTTGATCAATTTTTTCAATGAAGAAGAACTATTGGAGAGTGTTAGAGAAGCAATAAAACCTGACGTAGTAAATGCAATTTACTGTGAGCTACCCATTATTGCTTGTATCCAGAATGAGCTCGTCAAGGCGTTTCCGTCTACAAAATTTTGGTACTCCAAGCATTTCGTCATGGACATATACGATAAAAACGATCAACGGGACATAGTAACAATAGAACACAATAGGGCGCACAGGGCCGCACAGGAAAATGTTAAGCAGATCTTGCGCGAATATTTTTTCCCAAAAATGACAAAATTGGCCAACGAAATCGTTGCAAATTGCAAAACCTGCTCAAAGGGTAAATACAACAGACATCAAAAAAAACAACTAATCGGCGAAACCCCGATTCCATCATATGTTGGTCAAATTCTTCATGTAGATATATTTTCCACAGATGGAAAATATTTTCTCACATGTATAGATAAGTTTTCGAAGTTTGCTATAGTGCAACCCATTGCTTCACGAACAATTGTGGATGTGAAAATTCCAATTTTACAATTGATGAATATCTTTCCAAAAACAAAAACAATTTTTTGTGACAATGAAAAGTCACTAAATTCGGAAACCATCAGGTCTACATTGACAAATACCTTTAATGTGACGTTAGCTAACGCTCCTCCCTTACACAGTACGTCTAACGGCCAGGTAGAAAGGCTACACGGCACATTAATAGAAATTGCTAGGTGTCTGAAAATAGATAGAAAAATTGACGACACAGTCGAACTTATTATACAGGCAATCATAGCATACAATGGGTCAATTCACACCACAACCAAAAAGAAACCCATAGATATTCTTCATTCAGCTACACCTGAACTACAACAGGAAATAGAGAGCAAAATTAGAGAAGCCCAAGAAAACCAGCTAAAACAGCATAATAAAGCGAGGCAGAATAGAACCTTTCAAGTGGGCGAAACAGTTTTCGTCAAAACAAATAGAAGACTGGGAAACAAAATAACTCCATTGTGCGTCGAAGGAAAGGTGGAAGCAGATCTAGGATCATCTGTCCTCATAAAGGGAAGGGTGGTCCATAAGAACAACCTTAGGTAATATTCTGTAGTGGTTTGCAAGGGCGAAGCGAGCTGGTGCATTCACAATACTAATGTTCTAAGAGTGTTCTCTATTACACAATTGTATGATTTTAACTATTGTTAAACTATTGTTTATATTTAACTATTGTTATATTTAATATATTGTTATCTAACTATTGTTATATTTTTTAATAATAACATATTTTTGTTTTATATATTTTGTTAAATATTCCAATAATTGCTAACTTATTGTATTCAACGCAAAAAGAGACCGAGGACGACTCTTACTTAGCGAGGGAGGAGTTAACACGTAATCAGCCACACTTCTATGTTTAAATAAAAATATCCGATGAATTATGTTTAAAAGCTCTCAGGTGAGAGTGTTGTAAAAAGCTCCCTCACATATGAAAGAGTTCAGTTCAATTTTGGCTCTGTAGTGTAAAACATATATTTAATAAAGAAATAAATAATTGATAATTGGTAATAAA
>NW_024034351.1:0-5911 GCF_002237135.1 Teleopsis dalmanni | reverse complement strand
TTATATTATAAGATACTGACAGTTGATTAAATATTTGCAATAAATAGTTAAGTTAGAAAGAATGAAACTAACACAAAAGATTATAGACAAAAATATGAATTTTGCATTTTACATTTTGCAAAAGAAAAAATGAAGGTGTTAAGTTTCACTTTTATTTTTTAAAAATATATAATACATATTTTGTAAGTAATTTTAAGATAAACTGTTGAAGAAAAAATGTATACTAATTAACGTAAATAAAAATTGTATGTAAATACTCGTACAAAATACAATTTTCTGGCACAACTTTTGTACTCACAATCGCTGAAGAAATACTTAAAATTATTATATAAATTAAAGCCAGCCCGTCGCTATTCAATTATCAGAGTTATAATTATACTTATCAGCTTGTGAAGCTAAAATATTGTACTCACACGTTTAAAATTTATAGATACATACGAGTACTTGTACAGATGTATACACTCGAACCCGAACCCGAACCCGAATACGTACATACAAGTGAATTATTTCATTGTTTTTCTCAGCGACAAGTGCCCCTGTAATGCATACAGCGTACACCACACAAAATATAAACTGAAATATCGAGATACCGAGATACACTACACATGTATCTACAAATTATGTACGAGTACATATGCTAGCACGAATATAAATGCATGTATTTTTGTATATATTCAGTTTATTGGGGTATTAACTTCAATAGTTACCAAGTTCACATATATTTATTTTTGATTTTAAAAGCAAATGCGACCATTTATATTATGAACAAGCCAAACATACTAATTTTATAAAATTCATAAAATAGAAACAACATTTTTCGGAAGATAACAACGTAAATTGATTGGAAGTAGAGAGTTATAAGTCCATGATTAATTTCATAGTTTTATTTGTAATAGTATATATTATAGGTAAAGATATGGCATAAAATTAAAAATATAAAATAAAAATAAGTGGGAAATAAGCACGTAGAGTTCCGCATTTGCTTCCGTTACCATCAAAATCTATAAAACTAATCTTTTAAGAGGAATCTATGAAAAACGTCCAAAAGGGTTGAATCAACATATAAGATTTATATGTCTAAAATAGCAACAATTACACACCATGCAGAATATAAGTTAAAGGAAAAAACTTTACAATTATTAGGAATAAACTAATAAACAATAAGAAAAATCAAAGTTTAAAAAAAATACATTGGACAATACTATAAAAAATAATGTTAAAAGAAGTTACTAATACACTGAACACACATATTAAGATTTTTGTAAATAAAAACAATTAATTTTTTTTTAATAATATCTTGCTAATGATTGTAATCATAACTTAGTGCCAGAATTATATCCAAATTTGAATCAATCTTAATAAAATTAAAATTCAATCTTCTTACTATAACTTCAAACGTTACGTGTGGTTTTATATGACAGGTCACAGGTCAATCTGACATATATAAACAGTCAAGCTCAGAACGAAAAAAAAACGCTCAGAAAAACTATTTTGCGTTAAAACCGGCAAACAAACAAATATAAGTAGATCGATATTTGGGTCTCTGATTATAAAATGAACGTTATCTAGTCGTTTCTACTAATAAAGTCCCTTTATTTCCCATTTCTAAGAAATGAGTCATTTCTCATTTAAAGAAGGATATATAAGCAAGATGCAATCACATAACGAAATTCTCTCCCTTATAAAGATTGACCACACTTTATATATACAATATATTCGCTTTAAACCATCAAATTATAGTATTAAAATTTGAAAGTAGTTAAATTAATTTGAAGGAACATAAAAGTTTAATTATTTTACAGTATAATAAAATGCATTCGAAGACAGTAACTAATAAGTCAAGTTAAAACATCATAGTGAAATAGTCATAATGCTAAATTATTTATTAAGTTGTTTTCCGAGAATCAGCATCGACCACAATTCAGTTTTACTTGGCATTAGAGTAACATTTACTCTAACAACAATAAACAAAGGCAAGAGGATAGCAATGGTATACATCAGGGCTGTCTAGACCAGATGTGATCGCGGAACAACAAAAATCACTTTATTAATTTAATTTCACTTATTTAGTATACCATAAAAATAAAATAATGTAGTTTTACCAATACACCAAAAGAAAATTTGAGTAATTGTGATAGATTAAAAACATGTAGCAACCACACAAATATTAGCTGCGGCCCACGGCCTGTGCTTTGGACAGCCCTGGTATAGAGCACTATCTCACAAATATATATGTTTCAAAAAAATTTTTAATGAGTTTTCTAAGTCGAAAATAAATCGAAAATAAAATATTTTACGGAACAGTGATATTGAATATTGTAGAATTGTGATTTTTAAAACAAATTTTAAGGGAGTCATGCATTTGGGCAAAATGCTTGATCTATAACTATTACCACCCACTAAACCTAGAAATAAATTAATAAAGATATGTAAAAGTAAAACTGCTGGACGATTTTCAGACAGAAGGAGAAATACAATCTGAACTTTAACGAAAACTTGACATTTTTTTAATAATTAAAACTTTTTCTCCAAATACTAAACATTCTAAGAATTTGACTATTACACTCAATAACTCAATAACACAATATCAATAATAATAAAACCTATTTTAGAGTCATTACTGAAGAAGCTTGGTCACTCCCAGCACATTTTCTTTGTTTATTTAAACAATCTGTTATTGTACTCAGTATGTTATGCTTTCTTTCTGCAACATTTCCAGTGCGCTAAACACTTTGGCTTCATACATTTATTGGTGGTCCTGGTCTGGTGTATGAACAACGTTAATCCCTGGTATTAGAACCGGCTATTATGTCTGCTCGAACGATATTATTATGTTACTATCTTTCATCTGACAACAGTAGGAGAACTTAACTTATAATTTAAGTAACAAATCTTTTCACCTTTTTGAAGTTGAAGTTTGAATTCATTCTAAAATACAATAAAAATGTAAACATTTCAAAATTCTCAAGATTTTTCTCAAACGAATTAAAAAAAGAATGACATGCATGAGAGAAATGTAAAAACATTTTAAAAAATTTTATTAAAGAAAAAAAAATAAATATCGAAAAAGTTTTCTTGATTCATGCTTAACATCAATAGAGAATAGAGTCTCTGCTACAATGTTTTAAACGTGATTTTCAGGTAATTACAATTTTTCACTATATAGTCATCTCATTGTTTGCAACCATAGACTATAAAATAATTATAATTACAATTTCATTTCACATTGCTTTTATTATTGAAGCTGGTAATATTTAATTTTTGCATTCAATTCATACAATTTTTTTGAAAAATAAATTTCTAACAATTATTGATTATTTGAATTATTGCGTGTTATTTGATGAAGTATACTAACTAATATATGTATATGTATATATTTTATCAAAAAAACAATTATCTATACATATTATCATAAAAGATCCTAAAGAAATTTGTGAATAATTTCAAAAGAATATAGGAACATAAACAATAATGCTTATAGATACTCAAAAAATAAATCAAAAGTGTAATAAACTTTTACGAATAAAATTTTTCCATAAGTCAGATATTATACATATATATTTCAACTCCATCGCTTTACAAACCCATTTATTTTCTAAAACTAATTTAAATGTTGTATCTCAAACTTCAGACTTTCTTTGTTATCGAAAAACTATAAACTAGAATGTTACAAAAATATCAACAACAAATCAAAGGCGCCTTTAATATGTATAGAGCAGCTACTTTGGTACTCAGACACAATTGGACAGACGAACTTTTCATATGCGTCACAAATTTCTTTGTCCACATTTCATGTGCAATGGTAGTATTGGGCTTTGTACGCCTTTCCAAAACGAAATGCTAATATGAAAGAACTTAAATTAACCCCACAGTTAACAACACACATGCAGGAACAGTAAAGTACACGAAACATCATAAACAACTTAAAAAGAAATACAAAACGATAAAAGCAATTATAAATGCAAATTATCGTCTTGGCCATGGTCGGCTTAAGTAGTACTGTACAAATCTATACAATATCCAGAGCTTTATGAATAACATATATATTTTGATACCCTACACATTTAAAGTGATTCGCATGTTTAATGAAATAAACACCGAAGACCTTATAAGGTAACATATGTTCTTCTTATTAAGAACCAGAAAGATTTCGCAATGCGATTGCCTTTGTGGATTCATTGTAATTCCCTAAATTCAATTTCCATAATATATTTTTGTATCCAACCAATTTTATTATCGAGTCTTAATTCCTTATCTGATTAACTATACAAACCGAGATAGTCTGATCCAAAAATACTTTTATTGATACAAATACAACCATATTTTCTTCTATCTGATTCTGTATACTTCTACTAAAATCATTGCTAAAAGTGAAACTTACAGTTCTAGAGGATGCCAGAAAGAGAGTGCTGAAGTTTTCAGAACGTAATCCGACAATGCAATTTAAAGATTGTATGTGTTATTATTTCTCAATTGAAAAATGGCTCCTATGCAACAAGATCCCCGATGTAAATATTGTAATATTGTCGACCAGCCAAGCTGCTATCAAATTTTAAATAAGTGCTGCAGCTACAGGCTTAGCAATTCAAGAATACCGGGCTTCTCTTAAGGACCTAGCTATGACAAGAAGAAGTACATTTATTTCGCACATTGGTCTCCCATTTACAACGTTAAAATATTCTTTACAAATTGTAAGTTTTGTTGACAATTTAACAAAAACATCTAAATGTAGCTGAACAAAATTGAGCAAATGAAAATTTTATAAGCTACTCTGGCCATATTTCTATTTTCTTAGATTTATCGAAATTATTGCTGGAAGTAGAAATTCGAATCAATTGTTTAGTGATATGTTCGAAGCTAATAATAGATGATACATTTGTAACCCCTCCAAACATATAGCATAGCCTTTCCCACTGTTTGTCCCAGATTTTCGACCGTTTGTAGAGGTTCATCTTTTTTCAACCAAACCGCATAACATTATTTAATTTTCATATTGACTTATTAAACACCAAAACATTGAGCTTTGTTTAAACTAACTTAATTTGTGGAAGTTATTTAAAATAGTATCGCGGCTGACTTCAAGTTCTTAGCGATGTCCTTTAACCCGACCAAAATTTCATGGTTCGTTATTAGGGCAATAAAAGCAGAAGCATTTTTCACAGCACAATTTTAAAAATGAAAGCAAATGGATCCTGATAATTCCTGATAATTATTCCCGAAATGTTTATAAATAAAGCAAATCTTATTATACATCTGTCCCACATTCTTTTTATTAGCGTAGCAAAATTTCACTTAGCTTTGCTTTGTAATAAATTTGAATACAAAACACTAAACTTAACAAAATATCCATCAATAATCTACAAATCCATAAGTTGTCAAAAATAGTTACCTTTTTAACATCATCACACTTCAAAATCAAACAAACAGACAACCGCCGAATACTTTTTGCTCAACCTAATATATTTAATGGAATTGATCTCGCTACATTCACATGTTTGCCTTTTTTACAACAAAAACTAATCCATAAATATCAGAGGTAGATTATCACTAAATTGACTATAAAAATGAGCACTTAAAATTTGTAGGAATAGAATAAATCGCTTGACTAAATTCTGCAACTGCCATAAAAGTATAAAAATCAGAACTTATTCAACTTACTTTAATTAATTTTGTACATAATGGAATTTAAATGTGGTAATGTAATAGTATTATATATAAACTAAAAACTACAATATGCTATGATTTGAGTTCTCAAACACTATAATGTTAATAACATGTTTCGTATGTCGAACCATACTACATTATAATAAATCTGGCAGTATTACAGAACGACTTGGCAGTGATCAAAAAAAAAAATAGGTCCGCAGAAAAAATGTTATAAAGGATTAAGTTTCAAATTGCAGTATAGAAG
>NW_024034350.1:0-5919 GCF_002237135.1 Teleopsis dalmanni | reverse complement strand
CTAGAAACTCTAATATCAATATAAAGCAATACCTTTGTCAGCAAAAGCCAGACAAGGGTTCCTTCCTACTGTTACGCCTGGCCACGTCCGTCAGCAATTGCCAAACGCTCGTTGTCCACACGCCTTCTTACAGTGTTGGTGACTCGTCGCCCATTCCTCCATCAGCTATGGCCAAATGGAAGTCTGGATGACTAGTTAAATTACCCTACGCCAGCAAAAGCCAAGCAGAAGGTAACTCAACTGATTAAATTACCCTACGCCAGCATAAGCCAAGCAGAAGGTAATTCAACCATTATCACTTCACCCAAACTAGTTCATCCATTCACATGGTGATCGTCAGCAATGGCCAAACGAATCAACATATGCCTGGACCAACTAGTCCGAGCTCCCACTATCATCCCTAATAAAATAGTTCTTACCTGTAACAGGAGAAATTCCGAATAGAACGATTTGGCAATTTCGCTGCCCTTTTATTTGAAATTCCCTCCATTACAGGCAAAAACAAAAATTATCTTCAAGTAAACAAGGTCCCGTAAATTTGTCAAAACAAATTTCTTATTGTTGTACGCATTGCAATCAAATTCAATAAAATAACTGCATCATATAAAAAATGCGTGCACGATATTTTCTTAAATTTGTTTATGCAGACAAACAAGTGAAATAGTTACAACAAATTTAACTAACTTTTATTAGCGGCAAAAAATTAATCAAAACATATTTTACTTTACAGGGTCATTCGTTTATACAAAATGTTTGTCTCTAATATGAAATTTACAGGGTCATTTGTTTATAATAAAAATGGATGTTACTGTAGGAAAATTTTATTGAATTTAGAAACATGTTTTTACTAAGTGAATTTAAAACTCATATTTGACTATTCATTTGATTTGTGGGGTTAAATTTTAGAATAAAATTTGGGCCTTACACTCCCTCCCTACTTCCCCGAAGGTAAAAGCGCGACCACTACTTTTCCTGACTTCCTCATGGTAATTTGATAGACCCGGTCTTTGTGTTTAGTTAGAAAATTCTGTTTGCCTCTTTTGTTGAAAATCACTACTCTCTGTTGTATCTCAGTGCTAACAGCTGCCGGTATCTCTTCGGGTTGCAGGTATTGTTTCACGGCCGGTTCGAAAGTTGGGGTTGGTTTATCGTTATACACCTGCGCTAGGATTTTCTTGGCTGTGGGTGGTGTTGGTGGACAGCCAGTCAGTACCACTTGTGAGTGCAGCTTTGTTGGTGTTAAAGCTCTTATTGATGACTCCTCAGCCTCTGTTGGTTCTTCAAAATGCTGCTTTACCGGGGACTTGGCTATTGATGATGTTGACGGATAGGTAGCTAGCTTTCCTGGTGGACTAAACGTCATTGGCATCATTACTTCGACCACTGGTTTAAACGATTCTTGCTTCCGTTCTAAACGGCACTGCTGCTGTTGCTGGAGAAGTGCTTCAAGGCTTGGCCGCATGGGTATTGTTGTGGGGCGCACCGGTTTTGCTGACTTTTTTGGCCTCCAGGTCTTCGGTCGGATTGAGGGCGGCTTTACTCCTTGTTGCCTAGGAATTGATTGTAGTTTTGGCGCCACTTCGGATTGTGTGACTGATTGTTTACTGTTTGTTGCCATCGGTTCACTTCCTAGCGGTAATGGCCACTCCTCTTCAGAATCGCTGCCAAAAAGTTCACGGCAAAGCTCGACCCATTTTTCTTTAGCGCCTAACTCTGGTTCAGTGTTCGACATTGCGGTACTATCCCCTACCTTGTCCTTGACATTAGCTCGTTCAAATCGTTGGCTTCGCATTTTTTTTTTTTTGTTTATTGGATTTATGAGTCTTGGTGTAGTTGCTGTAATGGAAATGAAAGAAACACCATATTAATCACCCCTATGTCTTACCGCTTGTACTTATTAGGGCGTGAGAGTAAGAGCGTATCGCTGTTGTGTTTTCATTTGGCAAATCAGGTAGGCTTTTGTTCCCCTCCCCACTCGCTTTTGATGTATGGCTTGATCTCACTGACGTGTGCTGTTCTGGTGCCTTTCCGGTCCTTACTTGTAAGTATTACAATCACAGGAGACTTGAATGCTTTCACGTTGTAAGGTCCACTAAACTTAGGTGACAGTTTAGCTGCCACATGGTCAGTTGCTTTAGAGAGGATATGTTGCTTCATTAGAACGCTGTCTCCCACGGCTGGTTTCCAATTCCGGCGTCGAAGATTGTAGTGTTTGGCTTGCTCCGCGGCTGCGCAACGAGTATTTTGCTTGACTAGAGTTATTACATCCTGTAACTTTGTTGCTTTATCGCTCAGGTCTTGTTTAAGGTTTCCATTTCCGGGTGTCACTTTATCGTACATATTGTTGGGCAGTCTTGGTTCGCGTCCGTGATTTAAATAAGCTGGCGTGAATCCGGTTGTTTCTGAAACCGTTGAATTAATGGCTAGGGTTATTTCTGGTAAGTACTCGTCCCAGTTACGTTGGTCCCCTTCGGTGAGTTGGCTAACTAGGGTTTTAATCGTGCGATTGGCTCTCTCGGTTGGGTTCTCCTGTGGCGTGTACGGTGCGGTAAACTGCTGTTTGACTCCTAACTGTGTGAAGAATTTCCGTGCTGCATGACTGGTGAATTGGGTCCCATTATCCGTAATGAATATCTTCGGTATTCCAAACCTAGCCATTATTCGTTCTCGGAATGCCTTTTGGACGGAGGTTGTAGTAGCGCTGCGCAAAGGTATAAGCTCCACCCACTTTGTGAATTTATCAATGAAAACCAGTAGTGTATTATTGCCTCGTTTGGACCTGGGTAATGGTCCCACAAAATCTGCACACACCATGGCCCAAGGTTCTTCAGCGAGCTGAGTAAGCATATGTCCGGCAGCGGCTTGTTGACTGGATTTGAACCTTTGACAAGAATCGCAACTCAGAACATATTTACGAACATCTCTTAACATTCCAGGCCAGTAGTAGTTGTTAGCTATTCGTTGCCTTGTTTTGCGAATTCCGAAATGACCCGCCGTCGGTTCATCATGGTTTTCACGAAGGACCGGTTGTCTCAAGTGTAAGGGAATGCAGAGCTTCCATGGTTTTATGTCATCGTCTTGGGCGTAATTCGGAATGTGTCGGTATAGGTTCTGGTTCTCGATGATATAATCCGGATATTTCTGTGGATTCTGCTTAACCGCTTCTTTCCGTTGGATTACCCAATCCTGTTTCGTCGTTGTCATCGTTGTTCGTGCCATTAAGATCTTGTCCTCTGGTTGCCTTGATAGCGCATCAGCCACCACATTATATTTACCTCTGCGATATTCTATCGTGAAGTTGAACTGCTGTAACTCAAGCGCCCATCTTGCTATGCGTCCCGTAGGGTTGTCAATAGAATTTAACCACTTTAGAGATAAATGATCAGTGATGACAGTGAATTTGTACCCCTCCAGATACGGTCGCATTTTACGAATGCCCCAGACAATTGCTAAGCATTCCTTTTCGGTAGGCGAATAGTTTTTTTCTGCGTTGTTCAGCCGTCGACTTGCGTAGGCTATCACTGCTTCTTTTCCCTCCTGCTGCTGCGTCAATATGGCACCGAGTCCATAGTCACTAGCGTCAGTCTGCAAACAGAAAGGTTTAGAGAAGTCGGGGCATTGCAGGATAGGAGCCTCAGTTAACCTCTTCTTTAGTTCCTCAAATGCATTCTGTTGCTCTTCCTGCCATCTCCAATGTTTTCCTTTTCGTAACAACGACGTAAGAGGGTGTACTACTGTTGAAAAATCCTTTACAAAGCGTCGGTACCAAGAAGTCATTCCCAGAAAGCGTCGCAGCTCCTTCAGAGTCTTCGGTGGTTCCAATTGTTGTACTGCGGAAATTTTATCTGGATCTGTGTGTATTCCTTCTTGACTGACCACGTGCCCTAGGTATTTCATCGTGGTTTTAAAAAATTCACATTTCTCCGGATTTATCTTCAGTTGGGCTTGACGTAATTTTTTTAAAACCGTTTGTAGATGTGTCATATGTTCCTCCTTACTACGGCTCACAACAATTATATCATCCAGGTAGGCGAAAGCGAATGGTTCCATTTCAGGCCCAATTACCGAGTCTAAGGCGCGTTGGAAAGTTGCTGGGGCAGAGTGTAATCCGAAAGGCATAACCGTCCATTGGAATAAGCCACGTCCTGGTACCGTAAAAGCAGTAAACTTCTTGCTATCCGGATGCATTGGTATTTGCCAGTATCCGTTTTTGAGGTCCAGGCTGCTTATTACTTTAGCTTCTCTAAGATGATCCAGAATGTGACTAATCCGTGGTAATGGGTATGCGTCCGGGATAGATTTTGCGTTTAACTGTCTATAGTCGACACATAACCTCCACTTACCGGTTTTCTTCTTAACCAATACGATTGGTGCACTGTATGGACTACTGGAGGGTTCAATGCACCCCGTTCGGAGAAGCTCATCGATTTCTTCGTTTATAATCGCCTGCATAGCTGGGTTTCTTGGGTAGTAACGCTGTTTTACTGGGTGGTCATCCTTCATGGTTATAATGTGATAAGCCACGTTGCTCTTGCCTGTTATATCGTTAAACTGTTCCAGCTCCACTTCTAGAAATTCTTTGATAGCTGTACCTTTGGATGAATGCTCTCTTGCGATTGGATCCGGAGCGGTGTAGTCACATGACTGCTGTTGATCTTCGACGGTTATGGGTGGTAGTGGTTCTTGTTGTTGCTGCTGTTGCTGTTGTTGGTTCACTCGTTGCTGTTGGTTAACGCGTTGCTGTTGTTCCTTTTGATTAAGTTGCTGCTGTTGCTGTTGAGTAACCTGCTGTTGTTGTTGATTAACGCGCTGCTGTTGCTGTTGGATAATGTACTCCTGTCGTTGTTTAAATTGCATCTTGGGAGTGACATCGTTGGGTATCTCAGTTGTGTGTAGCAAAGTTGTGTAACGCTGCTGTTGTGCAGGAAGATCAACTGTGACTGATGAATTTGCGATCCGCAGAGTCGTCTGTGCCTGCGCGAGGAAATCCATACCCAGAATCACGTTGTCAATTGATCTTTCCATGATGAGAAAAGATAGATCGAAAGACCTATCACCGAAGGTAACCTGGCTGTCTAATACGTATGAAATGTGCTGCGTCGTACCATCAGCTAGTAAGATGACCATACTCGTAGGTGTGACTCTCCCAAAACTGTGTTGATCCCTTAGGAGACTTCCAGCGATGATACTTCTAGATGCACCAGTGTCGATAGTGGCCGTTACTGCCGTTGTTCCAATGGTAACCGCCGCCGATATCGTGTGCTGGTTGTATGATAGACTGTTTATTGGGGAACTTGTACTGCATGGGAGACTGCCTGTCCCCTCGTTCGGACAGTCTCTTGTTGGTTTCCCTGTTTGCTTACGTTACGATTTTGTTTACAGCATTCCTTAGTCCTTACTCCTCGTGTGCCACAAACCCAGCAGAATAGTACTTGCGGCCTTCTACACGTATATGCAAAGTGTCCTGGTTCACTACACCTTTTGCATGCGAGGTGGACGTTGATTCTCTCTGTGTGTTGTGATATTTTGTGTTCATGAGGTCCCCTTGCGTTCCGTACGACACCCATTCGCTCTTTGTGGATCATTTGTTGGAGGTTTTCAAATTCTTCGGCAAGTTGAATCAGTTCGGACAATGTGGAAAATTCACGTCGCTTGATATGCAGTTGGTAATCTGGCAGACTATTTCTATATATTCGTTCCAATTGCCTCCCAGATGGGTAACTAGCCTGCCGCATGAGCTCCTGTAGACCTAGTACGTACTTCTTAAAACCCTCCTGTGGTATTTGTTTCCGGCAGCGTATGTCATCTTCTAATTTCTCTAAATAATGAATAGGAAGAAAGAATTGCAAAAAGTCTTCCTTGAAAGACGTCCAACATAACCACCTTCGGTTGTTATTCCGATACCATACTAACGCCTGA
>NW_024034349.1:0-5919 GCF_002237135.1 Teleopsis dalmanni | reverse complement strand
TCACAACAACCGGCACTAGTAACAAAAACAATAACAAAGAATAAAATATAAGCTTCAAATAAGCACGAATATTTTTGTTGATTTGAGAGCACTTCACTTGCCGGTTATTTATAATTTTTCTTTTTATTTATTTTTATTTTTTTATGAGCGAATTGTTAAGCTTTAATATGCCAACAGATACGACTACACATAGATACAACAAACTATCTGCAATAATACTCAAGTGATCATGTTAGCTAACAGCAACTGTTAAGTTATCGCACAGTGGCACTGTTCGTTTATTTATTTTCTTAAAACTTTACATACATTTTTATTGCACACTCAAAGCTCTCAAATCTCTCCCCCATACAACTACAACATTGCTAATAATTCTTCCGCCTTTTGTTAACAGTTTGTTAACAGATTGGCTTCTGTTAACATTTGTTTACAAAATTTTGCCACAATTTCTGGCACTGTTAACATTGTGTCTTCTTCTTCTTTTTCATTTTCTAATGCTGTTGAAATCATTTACCATGTTAAGCGAAACCAGAATAAAGCGTCACCTTCACTGCCGCTGATGCTGATCACTGTTGATGCGCCGCGCCACATTGCAGCTAACCATTAAAATTTGTGCATAGCCCAGTTAAGTTGGTTTATGCCCTCCAAGCTTTTTGCTTTTTTTCTTGCTGTTGCTGTTGTTTTTGTTATTGTATTTGTTTGTTTGTTTAGGTTTGCTTTTATTGTTTTTGCGCCATGTACGACGGCGGTACAAGTGATCGTCGTGTCTGTTGTTTGTTCCTCCATCGCAATTCAGTCTCGTCAGTGTATCGTGTGTGTGCAGAGCGTGTTTTCTGAATTGTCGTGATTTGCACAAAAGAAATAAATTTTCTTAAGAAATTTATTTAAAATTAAGTCAAGAAAAAAAAAGAAATAAAAATAAATAAGAAATTGTGTACTTTATATAATTGTAAATAGTAAATTATTGTTGCTAATCCTTCGTTATTGTGTTTCACTTAATATGTGCAGTTTTTTAAAAATCCTAACAGTGCGTAAATTTATTAAAAAATGATAAAAAAAATTTATTTTTTATTTAAACCCTTTGACCTTTCTACCCCACTAAATTAATTATTTCGTTTTTGTTGTTGTAAATTATTTAGAAAAAAATTCATTCTATAAATTAATTTATTAAGTAATAAATTCGAAAAATTTGTTTAAAAATAAATATTATATAAAACAATAAAAGAATATTTATTGCGCGTGCTATTTTATTAGATTTTATTTTTATATAAAACTTTTTATTTTTTTAAATCCAAATGCTGCTTTGGATAATATACCGTGTGTTCGTATGAATAACTAAGGCCTGCCTGGCTGCTATAATAAATAATTGAAACGTCAGCGTTGCTAATTAGCATAATTTTGCAATAGAAAATGATAAAAACAAATTCAATGTCAATTGAAATTATTATTAATTATATCTCAAAGTCCTATATAAACGAAATGAATGAAATGAACATGTAATAAATATATGTTAATTAAGAAAATTATTAATATATTAAGTTTTTAATTTTTATAAAGATTAATTTTGACACCTAATTAGGTTTGCTGTAAAAACAATTTTGTGTAATATCGAGGAAAGAAATTATAATTTTATTTAAATAATTGATTTTTGAGAGTTTTGACGAAAGTAAATATATTCTTAATATAAAATTTTGTTTTCAATAGAAGGTATTTCTTGAACATAGTAATTACAAAAATAATTTAAATAATAATATTAAAATAATATTAAAAAAAAATTAATATTAAAAAACCTAAAAAAATAATCATAAAATAGTTATAAAATAATAAATATTTTTGTTCAACTAAGGTGCTGTTTAACAAATATCTCGAATTATTGAGTATAAAAACAAATTTTTTAAAGGAAGTTTTTAATGAAAAAGATTATCTTTTTTGGAAAAGAATTTTTTGCTAGTTCTGATTAATATAACTAGCGATTTTTCGACGGTCAAATAAACTTTATATTATTTTATTTTGTTAAAATAAAATATATTATTATGTGTTATATAATAATTATAATGTATAAAAAAAATTATTGGATAAAAAATTACTTATTTTATTTTTATAATAATAATATAAAAAAATAATAATAAAAAAATAAGAATAATAATATAATAAAATAACAGTAAAACAAAAAATGATAATAACAATAATATATTAGACACATCTGCGATGTCAATAATCATATATAATAAAAATAATAATTTAATAAAAATAAAAAATATGTAAATAATAAAATAAATAAAATAATAAATAATTAATAAAAATATGATTATAATAAAATTATAAATATAATAATATAATAAAAATAATAATTTAATAAAAAAAAAATATGATAAATAATAAAATAAATAATATAATAAAAATAATGATATAATAAAAATGATAATATAACAAAAAGAATAATATAATAAAAATAATAATTCAATAAAAATAAAATTATGATAAAAGTGATAATTTATTAAAAATAATAATATTTATTTTTGAAACGGGCTAATTGATCGATTGTTCAAATAATACATTTTGTAAATTATTTTTTTCAATTACATTTTATGTTCACCAATATTTTCACTATAGCCTATAGTCATAATCAGGGTATTTCGAAATATTGGTTACAATAATGCACATTTTTTTTAAAAATAATTTAAAAAGTTTTGTATTATTTGAGCATAAATCTGAACTAGGATATACAATATTATCTTCTGCTAAAAAGTACAAGGAGTTATTCATAAACAGAACAACTTTTCATGTCTTTCTCTCCTTAAATTTGGTTAAAAAGAAGTATAACAAAGCTAAGAAACCCTTGAAAGTTACGTAGAGTAGAATAGACTAGAATAGAAATTCATGAAATTACGATCTCAATGGAGCAAGATATAGTTATCACAAAGAATGCTTTGTATTGCTGTATACAACTAATCGTAACTGTATATATGTTATACCTATATAAGCTATTCAGTTTTTTAAGTAAGTTTTTAAGTATTAACTGGTGCTCTCGCATCAATATCCTCCACCTCTCTCAGAGTAAAATCGGATACTCACAATTAATATGATCACAAGTCCCAATTAATTCCAATTACAGATGATATTAACAGAATATCAAGCAAATAATAGAATCCTGTTGAAGGATCCTGCAATTGTGACGTTGGTTACCATTAATAAGATGGTTAAAAGTCCACATCCAAACAGAGATGAGGATATGCTACTTTAAATAGATACATTTTGTTAAAATGATAACGCAGCTTGGGTTGAGAAATATAATGACGAAAAATATGTAAATAATTTTGACTAACCTTACAGATAAAGACCAAAACAGCTTTCGTTCAGGATTTCTTAATCTTAGATGCTTAATGCAAATTCCTCCAACATTAGTATAGCATGCTTTAGGATGAGGATTTTGCTCTTGGGCCAGACTAAAACCGAATACTTTCAGAAAATTTGATTAAAAGTCTTCTCACAAGAGATAATATTTTATCAGTAACACTAATCTGGTTGAAAAGCTCACGCAGGTTGGATTATCACATTCGGGAATCTGGCAAAAATATATAAATAAATAAATGAAATAATTAAGATTTACAATATCCATTTCGATTAAAAATGTTTCTCTATCAATTATTTTCTAAAATTTTTAAGATATTTTTTTTTTTGATTATTTACACAAAATTGTTCCATTTTAACTAAAAGCCTTGTAATTGTAAGATTTCGTTGCGCTAAATAAAGTGGAAAATATTGTAATATATACAATAATAGAAGCAATGAGGAAACGTTCCATGTTACAATGAATGTTTATATAATTTAAGTATGTTTATAGATAGAAGTACTAAAACTTATTACCTAATTTTTCTTAAGGCAATATTTAATGTGCATTTCTCTTGAGAATTTTGCAATTGAATTCAATTTATATTTACACAAACAGCAAATGGAAAGATACTGACAAAAAAAAAACTAATAGAAATCAGTAAAGTATATTTGTGGAAATGGGAATTGAAAAGCACAAGAAATAATTGTGAAGAACGCGGTCTGATGTTAAACTCACTGAAGGAGAAAAAATCAAGCGTAACTATGAGATGCGCGAATTGTGACGGCGTCAACGATCAGTGATCGCACATATGATTATTTCAAATGACGAGGCTCGCACAATCACAGCAGATTTCAACGCAGATTTGTGTTTCAATGATTTTTCTATAAAATGTCTTATAATGTTTTATAGTAGAGAAACGAGATCAAATTAAAAGGAAATAAAGTTTGTTTAATTTAAATTTTATTACTGTAAAATAAATAAAAAATATACTTGAGTAATACTGATACATAAACTGCCTTATATAAAGCTTATTTTAAATACCGAATACATAATTTTGAAAATAATTTTTTTTTAAACATAAATTTGCAACAACTGGGCATGTTTTTATTTGTGTTTTGTAATCGTAATTTTGCTATTTCTTGATAAAAATAGACTAGAATAGAGCATAGAATGAGCGGACCAGAGCACTATTAGTGGCGGACCGATTGAAATTTCTTAACGAAAAATAAACGCAAAAATCAAAAATCACACGAAACTAGCGAATCTAGCGAATCTAGCGAAAAAAAACAATACATTTATAAAAGCAAATGAAAACAATATTGAAACATAGTATGAAGTCATAGCAATTTTTACTTTTAATTTTATTATTATTATTATTTTACGATATTCGCAGCAGTGATCGCATGTGAGGAGCGTTTCAGTTGGCAGTTGGAGCGTTCAAGCACAGACGTTCAGAAACGGTGAAGTCGCGAGCATTTGAAAAAACGAAACTAGAAATTTATTTATTTTACGTGTTTATTTTTGTCAAATTAAATTTGCCAAATAACGAAGTTTTTTTCCCTATTTAATTTATATTTAATTATTAATTGTATAAAATTAATTAAACGAAATTAGAAAATAAAATTTACAACGAATTTTTGATCAACAAAACGAAACGAAATAATTTAATTTATTTAAAATATCACATCAATTAAAGTGTAAACGCATTAAAAATATCTAAGCTTTAATGTCAAATAGTTAAAATTGTTAATAATTAAAGTACCAATTAACAACAGGATTGCATGAGAAATACTTCGACACCTACACAATACAATAACAGCAGATATTCTTAATTTCGTTATTTGCCTTATTATATGCGAGACACGCTAATAGCGCACACGACTACCGTTAGAAATAAGCCACAAAATGGAACGTCATAGACCATTGGACTCATCGATGTCTTCGCTTTATTCTGGTTCAAATATCTCAAATACTCCCTCACGCCAACATGAAAATTTTAATTACCAAACGATGTCATCATCAGTATCACCAACTCCAAGTGGTTTATTAGTGGCTGCCAGCAGCAGTATGGCAGCTGGCAGTATTGGCGGCGGATTTGATTTTCCTAGTGCAACAAATGTCACATTAGACGGCGATAGTACAAGCATTGGTCCAACAACTGGTAATGGTGGCGTGTATCAAGGCATGCGCGCTACAACGATCGGCACAGTTGTTGTACGCTGCGGTCCAATACAGTTGGTGATCGCCTTATTGCAAGTACGTATATACACACTTATGCATCATAAAATATTTTATACAAGCACTTTGAACATCATCATATAGAAATATTTTGCCTATAAATTTGTACAGATACTTTCTTGTGTATTCTCTTACATACTCCTCTCTACTCTATATATAGTGTACAACCACATTGTATAAACTAGTATGTAAACATGCTGTACACTTATTCAACTCAACTCAACTCAACTCTACTCGACTTGACTTGACATTGCTTATCTGACATTTCTAGCATGAAGTTTGGTTTTCTGCACTTCACATGCCTTTACCCAGCAGTTCAACTGTAATTTTATTTTTATAAATATTTCATT
>NW_024034348.1:0-5920 GCF_002237135.1 Teleopsis dalmanni | reverse complement strand
GCAGAGAGAGGTGAAGCGATGAAGGAAATTTTTTCCGGAATGCTAATCCAAAGAGTCAAGCAGCTAGCATCAGGTACCTTTGCGTATGCCATTAGAACAGCCGTTTCGTTATCCGAAATAACAGATATCACTTACAAATTTATTGACCTCGATGAAGGGAACTTAAATCCAAATTTTATCCTAAAAAATAAGTCTTTCCATTCCACAAAACAAAATTATACTAGAAATCCAATAATCATTAAGACAGATCAAGACCCTGGCCTAATCAATACCTGTTTGCAAGAAAGGTAAAAAAAAATTAAAGGTAGAAACTGAAATAACAACAGGGAAAACTGGAATATCAGATATAGAAAGGTTGCATAAAACCTTGAACGAGAAGTTAAAGTTAATTAATTCAGGAGATGATAAGGAACTGAAACAAATTGCAATTGAACATACGGTTTTCACCTATAATCATATTATAGTACATTCAACAACTAACGAACGCCCTTATAATATTTTCTTTAATAGAGTAGCACCAAAAAAAACCCACAACAAATAAAGATCGAAAATATCGATCGTATTGAAAATTTGAATAAAAATAGGAAGAAATATCAAATAAACACAAGTCTGTTAAACGCAGAAAAATCCAGGAAACGACTTAATAAAAAGGCTAATCCATATAAGCAAGTCAAAATTTTGGATAGAGATAGAAATTGCCATTACGTCGTTAAATTCGAAAATAAGATTTCCAAAAAATACAAAAGTCAGTTTAAAAGAAAAAAGAAATATCAGAGAAATGAATTTTCTTTACATTTTGTTGTTTTATTTAATTCATTGATGAATAAATAATTTATATTCTATAATATAAATAATATAATAATATATCTTATATATATAATTCTTCTGTACGTGTGTTGACAGTGAACTCCTCCTAAACGGCTGAACCGATTTTGATGAAATTTTTTGTGTGTGTTCAAATGGATTCAAGGAAGGGTTAGATTCACAATTTGGCCCACTGGATAATGCCTTTTTAACTAATTTTTTATTTTTTGGTATCCATATACATTTATATTCGAAATTTAAAATTTATTCATGCTTACAATTGTATCAAAACAAGTTACCGTTGGTTATTTCTGCAAAACAATATCCCGTAATGGATATTTGTTAAAGAGTTAAAATTATTGTAAAATTAGTTTTTAGTTTAGTTTTTAATACGCTGCGTAAGCGACAACAATTAGTAAAAATACTATTAATAATAAGATTGTAAAAAATACTGTTTGAATGAACAAATAAATTAATATAAAAATTATTAAAAAAAAATTTTTCAAAGAAATAAATTAATTGGCGCCCGAGCTAATAATATTAGTAACTACTGAAAAGTGCCACTAAATAAAAGTGCTACATAAGTAGATCAAAAATATTTGTTTTTTGAAACAAATTTTCTTAAAGTCACCCATTTTATCCACAATTGGCGCATATGCCACAATATCAACAACCATTTAGACCCCAGTACATCACCCACAATATTATTTTAACCAGGGTATAAGACCACAGCAAATGTATCAGGAAAATCCATACAGTAATCACCTACCAAGACCCATAGTACCAAAATCGATTTCAAAACCAGAACCTATGGATATAGATCCCAGTTTGAGAACAAATATGGTAAACTATCACAATAGACCAAATTTCAGACATGCACAAAAACGCCAAGAAAGCACAAACCTTACTAATCCTCCAATAAAAATACAGAAAAATTTTCACATAAACACAAATCGACAGGACATAGAATATTTTCCCTCGATTGATCATGAACTTGTTCAGTCCGACTATAATGAAAATAACACGTTCGATAATGAACAACAGGATTGCATGGTTAATTATAAAACAATGAATATTGCAGATATTCATTTTTTAGATTAAACGTCTCTTCGTTGCCTTACTTTGAGTGCAGAACGAAGAGAGGAGAAATTCTAAAAATATTAGTAGATACCGGTTCTAACAAAAACTATGTTCAGGCAAACTGGGCTAAGAAGATAATACGAAATGACAAAAACTTTTTTGCGAATTCGGTAGGAGGAAAAATAGAAATCACACACCACACATATGTAAATCTTTTCAACTGTACAGATATTAAATTAAAATTTTATATTCTCCCATCTTTAATTTCATTTAATGCCGTCCTGGGTAACGACAGTCTTAAAGAACTGTCTGCGGTTATTCATACTAAACACAACTTTATGATTATTAGAAATTCCATAAAAATTCAGTTAAAGCAATTAACATCACAGGACGTCAATTTTGTTAATTTAAGAGATACACATATGAATTTATTACAAAGAAAAACTAATGAAAACATTGATACATCAACATTTAGAACTGTTTTCCGAACCAAACGAAAGATTAACTTTTACCACACAAGTTGTCGCTACCATTAGAACAAATTCAGATACTCCCGTTTACACTAAATATTATCCATATCCTGCATCTTTGAGAAATGAAGTTGAAAAGCAAATAGGAAAGCTGCTAGAATATGGAATTATTAGACCTTCTAGGTCTCCCTATAATTCACCAATATGGGTAGTTCCAAAAAAAGAAGATGCTTCTGGAAAAAAAAAAATACAGAATGGTAGTAGATTATAGGAAATTAAATGCGGTTACAATAACTGATAGGTATCCTATTCCTGATATTAATGAGGTATTGGCGCAATTAGGACAAAACAATTTTTTTTCTGTGATCGATTTGAAAAGTGGTTTCTACCAGATTCTGTTAAAAGAATTTGACATTGAGAAAACAGCTTTTTCATTAAACAATGCAAAATATGAATTTACGCGACTACCATTTGGACTAAAAAACGCTCCAGCGATTTTTCAAAGAGCTTTACATGATATTTTAAGAAAACACATAGGAAGAATCTGTTATGGCTACATAGATGCCATCATTATATTTAGTAAAGATGAAAAATCCCATGCAAACCATATACGCGAAATTTTTAATACCTTACGTGAATCTAACATGGCTTTCATGACTTTCAATTAGATAAATGTGAATTTTTCCAGAAACAAATCGAGTTCTTAGGTTTTCTCATTTCTCCCGAAGGAATCTCTACTAACCCTGCTAAAGTAAAATCAATTGTCGAATTTCCTTGTCCAAAAACATTAAAAGATTTAAGAGCATTCCTGGTTCTATCAGGTTACTATAGGCGATTTGTTAGAGACTACGCCAAAATAGCGAAGCCTCTTACCAATCTATTGAGAGGGCAAAATGGAAGAGTCTCAAAAAATCAATCGAAAAAAACATTAGTTAACCTAAGCAGTGTACAAAAAGAAGCCTTTAACAAACTTAAAAACGCTCTTATCTCAAAAGAAGTACTATTAACATATCCAGATTTCCAAAAAGAGTTTCATTTAACTAGTGACGCTTCAAATCACTCTATTGGTGCAGTCTTAGAACAATGTGGAAAACCAATCACATTCATTTCACGAACATTGAGTAAAACAGAGGAAAACTATGCTGCAAATGAAAAAGAAATGCTGGCAATTATTTGGGCTCTGAAATCTCTTAGAAACTACTTATATGGTACTGCAAAATTAAAAATATTCACCGATCACCAGCCGCTCACATTCGCATTGAGCAACAAAAATGATAACGTCAAGTTGAAAAGATGGAAATCAATTCTGGAAGAGTATAATTACGAGCTTAAATATAAGCCAGGCAGTAATAATATAGTTGCAGATACGCTCTCGAGACCACCCGAATTAAATTCATTATCTATAGCAACTCACTCGGATGAAAGTTCTGGACACAATCTTATACCAGCAATAGAAACACCAGTAAACGTCTTTAAAAGTCAGATTATAATATTAGTAGGAAGACAGAAAGATTACCAGTACAAACTACCTTTTCCGACTTACCATCGTCATACAATTACTAGGCCTCACTATTCTGCAAGTGACCTAATATCAATTCTCAAACGTTACTTAAATCCATCACTTATAAATGGATTATTTACATCTGAAGAGATAATGGGTAAAATCCAAAAGCTCTACCCCACAAACTTTGGTAACATTAAAATTAGATTCACTCAAACACAGGTTAAAGATTTGGAAACAAACGATCAACAAGAACAACAAATAATTCTCGAACACAATCGAGCTCATAGAAACGCCGTAGAAAATAAGAAGCAATTATTGGAAAAATTTTATTTTCCTAAAATGTTGGCAAAGGTAAAAAATATTATAAAACAATGCAGGATATGTTCAGAATACAAATATGATAGACACCCTAATAAACTTGAAATAAAATCCACCCCTATACCAACATTCCCGGGACAAATCATTCATATTGACATTTATATTGCAGAAAAGAATTTAGTTTTAACAGCCATTGACAAATATTCAAAATATGCTCAGGCCAGATTAGTGAAATCTAAAGCAGTAGAAGATATTAGGGAACCACTTAGACAATTACTCTTCATCTTCGGAATTCCTCAGTCCGTAGTAATTGATAACGAGAAAAGCTTAAATTCAAAATCAATTATGTTTTTATTAGAAGACCAGTTAAGAATTAAAGTTTATAAAATACCACCTCATACCAGCACAGCAAATGGTCAAATAGAAAGATTTCATTCAACCTTGACTGAAATCTTGAGATGTTTAAAAACAGAAAATATTGAAAGATCATTTGAAGAGCTTCTAGATAGATCAATATATGAATATAACTATTCCATACATTCAACTACAACACAAAAACCCATAGAAGTATTTTTTGGTCGTAGAGTTTTTATAAACCCTGAGCAATACGAACTAGCAAAACAAGACAACATACAAAGACTGACTGAAAAACAAAGAAAAGACGTCAGTTATTATAATAAAAACAAGATACCACCTAAAGCCTATGTACCGGGGCAAATTATTTACGTTAAAATTAATAAAAGATACGGCACCAAATTAACACCGCGTTTTAAAAAAGAAATAGTCAAAGAAAACAAAAATAGTACAATTATTACAGAAAGCGGAAAAACAATTCATAAAAGTAATATAAAAAGTTAACTATTCTTTTTTAGAAATTCAAGATGGATACAGAAAATAATTATTTATTAGCAAAAGTTTTTTACATGAATTGATTAAAAAAAAGAAATGTTTTTTTTTTTTCCTCTCAAACTTTAGAAGGATTATTGATAAAATAAGAAATTTATATTGATAATATTATAGCTATATTGACAAGTTGCATTAAATTAAATTAATTAAGTTATTGAATATTCCAAATGCATGTGCATAGCACACCTGCTAAAAATGGAAATAAATATTGTATTAAGATAAATTCTTAAGAGAAAGAAGAAATTATATTTAAAGAAAATTATATTGATAATATTATAGCTAAATTAACAAGTTGTATTAAATTAAATTAATTAAGTTATTGAATGCATGTGCATAGCACAACTGCTAAAAATGGAAATATCTAAATTGTGAAATTATATTAAAATAAGATTGTACGTTATAAAAATATTATTAATGATATTTATAACCATTGAGTAAACTGTTGCAACTCCATTGATCGGGACGCTCAATTTTTAAGGGCGGAGGAGTTAATGATCATTTATTGTAATGATCATTTATTGTAATGATCATTATAACTATTGATCAATTGCATCAAAACAAATATTTCATACGGGATATTGTTTTGATACAATTGTATCAAAACAAGTTACCGTTGGTTATTTTCTGCAAAACAATATCCCGTAATGGATATTTGTTAATGAGTAAAAATTATTGTAAAATTAGTTTTTAGTTTAGTTTTTAATACGCTGCGTAAGCGACTAGAATTAGTAAAAATATTATTCAAACAAATAAATTAATTTATATATATACACCCAATATAGCCTTTCTATCTTTTAATTGTTTGAAACAATCAAATACAATGAAATACAATGAAATA
>NW_024034347.1:0-5921 GCF_002237135.1 Teleopsis dalmanni | reverse complement strand
TGTTTAATCTACTCTTATTCTAGAACGTGTTATTTTCATACGAATATTTCTTATGATCTATTTATTTATGTAGTGGACACATTGAAACCTTTCATTAAGTAAAAAACCTACTATTACTTATCTGTTATGAAGTCAGGTAATTTGCGAATAAAATTATTTAAAGTTGTCGGACCAATGTTTAAACAGCAAATACTTGATCTGTCTGCGATGAAATATTAATATATGTGGGAAAAATAAAAGTGAGATAAATAAATATGGGAATGACAGGTAAATACGAAATAAACTGAAATCAAATTATTTCAATTACTAGTACTATCAGAGGACGTAGTTATTATTGATTCTCTTATATTATTATTAAAAGGGTTTCTCCCCTTGTGAAAACCCAATCAATAAGCAAATGTTACTACGACCTTATAAAAACACCATAAGTCCTAGAATGCAGCAGATAAGATAATATAAAAAATTTTACTAGAAAAAAACTCTTTATTGGTTGCTTCAAGTGCAGCGGCTACTCTTAAAGTCAGCAGATCCCCTTAAAATTATTTAAATCATGCCATCAACGGATTTGTATGCCGAAAAGTAGCGCAGATCAATAAAGTAGGGTTACAAAAATTCAAAGCTCTAAATTTTGAAAAAGCAGACTTTGGACAAGTCAATCAACAGACATTAATCCATGTCCACATACCAAACAGCAACAAGAAGTAAATACAGATGGTTGGACAAAGGTCTGGTATCAAAACGCTGAAGGTTTCACTTTCATGGATGTGATCATGGATGGCTAAAAAATTGAAAACAGATCTAATGCTGCATTAAACTGCTAATAATTATATATCACGTAGTCATATTGGCAATCACATTATTGAAACATCTTCTATACAAAAGAAATATGTAGTCGTTTCAAAAGAAAAAACGACTATAATTGTTTATAGATCGATTTTTGAATAGTAGTGAAATATAATAACAAAATGTCTTATTTAATACCTAAGCAGAATTGTTTTTGGTTTTTAAGTCAGTATAATTGTTGGACTACAAGTGGCAGTCTCAAGACTTTGAACCTATAAAATTAGAAGCTAAAAGTAATGAAAACTTTTATTGGTCAAATTTAAAGTGTAAAAATTATATACAATAAAAATTTTATACTGACAATCGGACTATATCGGATTATATTACCAACTACAGCGCACAACGCATTTTTATAAAATGTATTTAAATAGAAACAATCCATTGATTCACTGAAACCGAAAGGGAGTTCCATAAGTTCTGGGCTTCTGAGCGCATTGATTGTTTACAAATCGAGATAGATAACGAATTCGATAAAATATGCACATATTCACCACTGAGGATCCAGACTGTCATCAAAATTGTCATCAACCGCGTATACAACGATTTTATGGTAAAAACAGAAATAACTTTTCGGAAAGACAACATCTGTAAGGTAAGAAGAGCCTGCTACAATTCTTCCAAGAGATTTCTTATAAATTTTGTAGTTCGTTATTATCGTAACAGTTCGTAATAGTAATGATTTAAAGTAATTATTGTGACACTGATGGATCAGTGACTATTAAACCCGGGAAAAAACATTTTCTGATTGGGAGCAGAACCAGGAATACTTAGTTATAGTCACCTTATTGGTGATTTGCGATCACACCCTATTAATTGCACTAAGTGGTATCGCTAAGGACTTTAATACCAAAGAGTCCAATATATTTTCCAGCTTGTAGGGTTTCTAAGAAAAGTTTATTCAAAAACACCTCTAATTGTAAACATTTCAAATGAACAAAAATTTTCAGTATTTTAAATATTGATAAATTTGATGCCCTATTTATTATTAAATTATATAAATCTTGGAAATTGTCGATACTGTAAATTATGATAAAGAATTTTCCCAAATAGATTCTTTTCAGCAATCTGTGTTATGGTTCACAAAGAAAATAGACTTAAAGGTCTCTTACTTTTATTTCCTTTTCCCCCCTCAGTATTTGGGAAAAATATTATTTTCTGTAAATTGAATGAATTTTGTATATTTAAATAAGCAAGCTAAATAGAAGTCAAAATTCGAATTAAATTTAACTTCAATTGAAAAATATTTAAAAACTATAAATCAGTCTGATTGTGTGTTAGAAAATCAGGTTCTTTGCTAGAGGTATATCGTACCAACCAATTTATTTTTAATAGAAAGCAAGAAACAACTTTTACTACAAACAGAGTCCGAGTAGTTTAGTCCATTGCCAAAGCTTAATAATGGATCGCCAGAAATTAAAACAAATGGTGTCTTCAAATAGTGAAGCTGATGCTGCGACTGGAAAAGCAGTTAGATGCAAATCTATTACTGTTAGACGCAAATCTATTACTGTTAGACGCTCCATTATTGTTACACGCTCTGTCACGGCACGGTTGTTAAGTGGAAAATGTGGTAAGGGTAAGGTTAATACAGATGCCGTAAGAGCCAGAAAGACTCAAGCGAAAAAAGACACAAAAAAGAAAGTAAAAGTTATGAAGAAGGAACGTGAAAACGTTAAGTGCATTAGGACCGAAATGCAGGATGAAAAAGCTAAGCCCAAGAAGAAGGTCAACAAGAAGGTCAAGAAACAGCGCGTAAGTCCACCTACACCCACCCAGACGAAACGGAAGGAAACTTGTAAAAAGAAAAAGATTGCAAAATCTAGGAAGAGGAACGAAAAGCTACAATTGGCTGAGTAAAAATTAAATTGGTATTATTTTGTATAATCCATTAGTTTTCGACCTACAACACAGTCAAAACTTAATTACCTCGGGTAAAAACTCCTAACATCGAGAACAATTATGAAACCATATGATTTAATAAGAAAGACAATAATGACTAGTGGAATAGTGGATTAATTACGTTGATTTATTTAAAATTTTAGGCATTTCCATTTCAATCTTATAGCAGTCTTATATACTAAAGACGGACACACCTACTTTTAACCTTACAATTTTTAACTTGCAATTTTTAATTTCAAATTTTTTACTTCAAATTTTTTACTTCAAATTTTGAACTTCAAATTTTGAACTTCAAATTTTGCAATTTCAAATTGGAACTTAAAATTTGTGAACTTTAAATTTTGAACTTCAAATTTTGAGCATAAGAAATATTGTACAAAGTTTATGAAATTAGAAAAATATAAAAATACATAACTTTATTTCCTCTTCCGTTTAATAGGAACCACTGAGTGATGTTCTTCTTCAGTATATTTCCTTTTTCTAACGCGAGGAAGTTGATCGACATTTTCTAGTAGTAGCTTTTCGTTCCTCTTCCTAGATTTTGCAATCTTTTTCTTTTTACAAGTTTCCTTCCGTTTCGTCTGGGTGGGTGTAGGTGGACTTACGCGCTGTTTCTTGACCTTCTTGTTGACCTTCTTCTTGGGCTTAGCTTTTTCATCCTGCATTTCGGTCCTAATGCACTTAACGTTTTCACGTTCCTTCTTCATAACTTTTACTTTCTTTTTTGTGTCTTTTTTCGCTTGAGTCTTTCTGGCTCTTACGGCATCTGTATTAACCTTACCCTTACCACATTTTCCACTTAACAACCGTGCCGTGACAGAGCGTGTAACAATAATGGAGCGTCTAACTGTAATAGATTTGCATCTAACTGCTTTTCCAGTCGCAGCATCAGCTTCACTATTTGAAGACACCATTTGTTTTAATTTCTGGCGATCCATTATTAAGCTTTGGCAATGGACTAAACTACTCGGACTCTGCTTGTAGTAAAAGTTGTTTCTTGCTTTCTATTGAAAATAAATTGGTTGGTACGATATACCTCTAGCAAAGAACCTGATTTTCTAACACACAATCAGACTGATTTATAGTTTTTAAATATTTTTCAATTGAAGTTAAATTTAATTCGAATTTTGACTTCTATTTAGCTTGCTTATTTAAATATACAAAATTCATTCAATTTACAGAAATTAATATTTTTCCCAAATACTGAGGGGGGAAAAGGAAATAAAAGTAAGAGACCTTTAAGTCTATTTTCTTTGTGAACCATAACATAGATTGCTGAAAAGAATCTATTTGGGAAAATTCTTTATCATAATTTACAGTATCGACAATTTCCAAGATTTATATAATTTAATAATAAATAGGGCATCAAATTTATCAATATTTAACATACTGAAAATTTTTGTTCATTTGAAATGTTTACAATTAGAGGTGTTTTTGAATAAACTTTTCTTAGAAACCCTACAAGCTGGAAAATATATTGGACTCTTTGGTATTAAAGTCCTTAGCGATACCACTTAGTGCAATTAATAGGGTGTGATCGCAAATCACCAATAAGGTGACTATAACTAAGTATTCCTGGTTCTGCTCCCAATCAGAAAATGTTTTTTCCCGGGTTTAATAGTCACTGATCCATCAGTGTCACAATAATTACTTTAAATCATTACTATTACGAACTGTTACGATAATAACGAACTACAAAATTTATAAGAAATCTCTTGGAAGAATTGTAGCAGGCTCTTCTTACCTTACAGATGTTGTCTTTCCGAAAAGTTATTTCTGTTTTTACCATAAAATCGTTGTATACGCGGTTGATGACAATTTTGATGACAGTCTGGATCTTCAGTGGTGAATATGTGCATATTTTATCGAATTCGTTATCTATCTCGATTTGTAAACAATCAATGCGCTCAGAAGCCCAGAACTTATGGAACTCCCTTTCGGTTTCAGTGAATCAATGGATTGTTTCTATTTAAATACATTTTATAAAAATGCGTTGTGCGCTGTAGTTGGTAATATAATCCGATATAGTCCGATTGTCAGTATAAAATTTTTATTGTATATAATTTTTACACTTTAAATTTGACCAATAAAAGTTTTCATTACTTTTAGCTTCTAATTTTATAGGTTCAAAGTCTTGAGACTGCCACTTGTAGTCCAACAATTATACTGACTTAAAAACCAAAAACAATTCTGCTTAGGTATTAAATAAGACATTTTGTTATTATATTTCACTACTATTCAAAAATCGATCTATAAACATTTATAGTCGTTTTTTCTTTTGAAACGACTACATATTTCTTTTGTATAGAAGATGTTTCAATAATGTGATTGCCAATATGACTACGTGATATATAATTATTAGCAGTTTAATGCAGCATTAGATCTGTTTTCAATTTTTTAGCCATCCATGATCACATCCATGAAAGTGAAACCTTCAGCGTTTTGATACCAGACCTTTGTCCAACCATCTGTATTTACTTCTTGTTACTGTTTGGTATGTGGACATGGATTAATGTCTGTTGATTGACTTGTCCAAAGTCTGCTTTTTCAAAATTTAGAGCTTTGAATTTTTGTAACCCTACTTTATTGATCTGCGCTACTTTTCGGCATACAAATCCGTTGATGGCATGATTTAAATAATTTTAAGGGGATCTGCTGACTTTAAGAGTAGCCGCTGCACTTGAAGCAACCAATAAAGAGTTTTTTTCTAGTAAAATTTTTTATATTATCTTATCTGCTGCATTCTAGGACTTATGGTGTTTTTATAAGGTCGTAGTAACATTTGCTTATTGATTGGGTTTTCACAAGGGGAGAAACCCTTTTAATAATAATATAAGAGAATCAATAATAACTACGTCCTCTGATAGTACTAGTAATTGAAATAATTTGATTTCAGTTTATTTCGTATTTACCTGTCATTCCCATATTTATTTATCTCACTTTTATTTTTCCCACATATATTAATATTTCATCGCAGACAGATCAAGTATTTGCTGTTTAAACATTGGTCCGACAACTTTAAATAATTTTATTCGCAAATTACCTGACTTCATAACAGATAAGTAATAGTAGGTTTTTTACTTAATGAAAGGTTTCAATGTGTCCACTACATAAATAAATAGATCATAAGGAATATTCGTATGGAAATAACACGTTCTAGAATAAGAGTAGATTAAACA